>NC_091583.1:6104840-6107340 GCF_042767895.1 Penaeus vannamei | reverse complement strand
ACAATGGCAAAATGAAGTGACAGAATTTGATGCTTTAGAGAGAATGACTTAAAAGTAGAACAGCATTACCAAATTCTATCAGAAAAGCTTGTGAGGGATGGGATCGTAAGAACAAAATACATGTGCCTGCATGTGCGTGTGTGTAAGTAGGAGCTTGAATCATATATTGATCCATGTAATGAACAAGGAAAGGCAATTAGTGTTCTAACTTTCTTTAAAGATTTCCGGCCACTCAAGAAGTATGCCAACTTTTGAATACTCTCTAAAATTCCACTACACAAAAAACATCCCATGTTGTAGTGAAAATGAAATTTCTAATAATCCACTGAATAAGATATACAGTTTATACAGCCGGATTTAGGTCAAATTTAGAGCAAAATAAGGATATTCATAAAAATATAAAGATATTAATGATACTAGCGATAATAATAATAATGATATTAATAACACCGTTACTACAATAATAATACAATGATAGTAATAACAATAGCAACAATAATCAAAGACTAACAATGATTATAGTTATAATAATAGCAATGATAATGGTACCATGATAATAATAATAATAATAACGAAACATAACAGTAAGGTAGGAAAGAGCAAATACTTACATTTATATATATATATATATATATATATATATATATATATATATATATATATATATATGTGTGTGTGTGTGTGTGTGTGTGTGTGTGTGTGTGTGTGTGTGTGTGTGTGTGTGTGTGTGTATGCACACACACACACACACACACACACACACACACACACACACACACACACACACACACACACACACACACACACACACACACCATAAACAAATGGATAAATGTATATATATATATATATATATATATATATATATATATATATATATATATATATATATGTGTGTGTGTGTGTGTGTGTGTGTGTGTGTGTGTGTGTGTGTGTACATATAAATATGTGTACATAGATATATATGAACAAATATATAAACATATATACATATGTCGACATACAAATATACATACATTTGTATGTGTTTTATACATACATATACACACCCGCACAAACACACACACACACACACACACACACACACACACACACACACACACATATATATAATATAAAGTACATGTAGATCAATATGGCCGTAATGAATCTAATCTTTATTAATGAAGCAAACGTTTCGAAGGAATTACATATCTTCATTATCAGTGTTATAAAGGGAACAAAACAAAAGTAAATATGCGAAGGGCTTCTGGTTTTACAATAACAATGAAATAAAGCAAACAGAAATATAATAGTGAATTTAACCAAAATATATACAAAACACAAACAAAATACAAAATTTTACAAAACATGCGTAGAAACGTACTAAACATTTGTAAACGAACCAAAAAGAGGGTGTTTATGGTGATGAGCATTTCTAGTTGGTAAAAAAGAGTTGCTTTGGTCATGTTGCTTAGCACTGGTTTTATTTTTTTGGGGTAAGAAGGTCTTGGCGGGAGGAGCGAGATGACAAAATACTAAAACCTGTGGTAGAAAAAGGGAATGAGTGTTGTGAATGCCATTTTCTTGCCGAGGATAGTTTGCTCTGCGGTAGACCAGCAGTGTTGCCACGACTAAGGCAATTCTATTACGGCACGTTGTCTGTGTTCAGCGAGATTACACTAAGAACGGGAATTCTATGGGGAACAAAAATAATGACGGCTTCCCTTAAACGAGAAGCAATTTTTTTCTGAGAAATGTAATGGAAATAATTACCTTACATTAATAAAAGTGATGTACAGAGCATTAGTTTCATTAGAAAAAAAAACATCAAATTGATTTATACGAAATACTGCTCCAAGGGAAACTCGACACGTATTAATTTCCCAAAGATAATGATTAAAATCTATATTAACGTGTCCCTTCTTGCGGAAGGCCTCTTTCGCCGGCGGGTCAACCCTTTGGGGTTATCCTTCAGGCAAGAATTCCTTCGCCATATTGTTTTCTATAAATGTATTTCAGCGACTTATAGATATATGCATTGGGTGAAGGCCACAGTGTAAATCATTTTAGGTTTATGAGAGGAATTATAAGAATAAGTATTTGAAACTTGTATATTATCGGTTATGTATCTGAACTTTAAATAACACTGGGTAAGTGCATATCTATTGCTCATGTGCTACCACACCACATGGCACCAACCTAACCAGCAATCCGCCTCAGACCATTGTCTATCACATAGCATTTGCTCCTCACACGTCCCCACCCTATGTAAACGTGATCCACAATGCTAGGAAACACCGAAATGCATGCATTATAACACTGTACAAAGAGGATCACATGTAACACTGTTCAAACACAGTTACACCCAGGAGTGTGCATCTCTTTTCATAGTGTCGTATTTATGTAATAAAAGAGATATAGCTTAAGGCCTTACATTTTAAGGAACCTTCAAAGCTTACTAATATATTGAAACTACTGTATGACGTTCAAAGATATTCGTCTGTTTATGCATTTTATT
>NC_091583.1:6089840-6092340 GCF_042767895.1 Penaeus vannamei | reverse complement strand
ATTAATATATATATAATTAATATATATATATATATAATTTATATATATATATATATATATATATATATATATATATATATATATATATATCCATTATCAATGGTAACATAGGTATCTAGAAAGGGAAGTTGATTATTGAGTTGTGTTTCACAGGTAACAAAGACTTTTTTTATGTAACAAAAACATAAAGGCAGATCTTTTCGTACTGGGCTTCCGCTGAGCAGACCATCCTTCTCGGCCATAAGAGAACATTCCCATAATCACTCACATCCTTTCTCCAACACAGATTTCAATATACTAGCCACTCACTCCTCACGACAAGATCTCATTATCTCGGAATCCTTACTAATTCGTAAGATGAAACCCGAACTAAACAACTCGACGACTGCAACCATCTTGTTTACAAATTAGCTGTTTTCACACTTGACTATCACCGATATTGGTTAGTTTTATCCCTTACCATTATTTCATTATGGTTATATTCTTACATGTTTTTTCGTTTTTTCGTTTTGTTCACTATATTTGTTCTCCATATATATTTTCTCTTGTTCTCGTGTGTTTACGTATTTTTGTAAGTTCTAATCCTATTTTAATTATGTTTTTAAGAACCTTTTTATCCTTAGCTTTATTGTTTTTGTCTAATTGCCTCTTTTTGGTTCATTATTACAGCATTGATTATGGAGAGTTGATTGATCTCCGAAACGTTTGCAAATAAACATGAAATTGTTTACGACTGTCTTAGTCTACCTCTTCATACTGTATATATGTATATATGTATATATATATATATATATATATATATATATATATATATGTATGTATGTATGTATATATATGTATATATATACATATATATATATATATATATATATATATATATATATATATATATATATATATATAAGTGTGTGTGTGTGTGTGTGTGTGTGTATATGTATATATGTATATATATATATATATATATATATATATATATATATATATATATATATATATATGCATACATACACATACACAAATGTATAAATATCTATATATCTATCAACACACACACACACACACACACACACACACACACACACACACACACACACACACACACATATATATATATATATATATATATATATATATATATATATATATATATATATATATAATGAAAAGGAGAACCAGTGCTGCAGTGAACATCTTTATTGTAAACGTTTCAGAGACAGTATTTCATCTCCATCATCAGTACTAGAAATAATGAACCAAACCATATAATTAGATGCAATAAACAAAGAAAAACAGTTCATAAAAGGAGCAACAATAAAATGGGAATAAGATCAAGCAAAAATAAAACGACAGAGACATAATGAAACAATGTGTAAAGGTGAGACACACGAAAGTGTCAAAATGGTCGTTATGGTGATTAATTATACGGTGAACTGGATGGCTGTGTTGGTATTCAGCTCGGGTTTCATCTTGTGGGTGTGTAGGGATTCTAAGATAAGGAGGTCGAGTCTGTTAGATGTGGAAGACAGAATTTTAAAATCACTGTGAGTGAAAGGATGGTCTTCTGTTTGTGAGTGAGGGCGGATAGCGGAGAAAGATGGTCTGCTAAGAGGTAAGCTGGTTCTTATTGATTTACCCATATGCTCAAGTATCGTATGTTTGAATCAACGTGTAGATGATCCAATGTACCTAGCATTTCATCAAGGACAGTTAAAAATATACACAATATTTGAACATATTCTGAGGGAAGAGGCATCGCCATTCTAAAGAAAGAGTTGATATTGTAAGAGTTCACAAAACAAAGTTGAATTTAATTTGTGGGAACGAATGTTTCAGTATCCCACGTATTTGTTTACGGATGGTGAAGCTTATATGTCTGAGGTACGGTAACTTTATATACTTGGTTTCTTTAGGAGCAGTTTGTATTTTCGTGGGTGAACATAATTTGTTATCTAGGAATGATATAAGAGACTTGTAAAATACATTGTCAGGATAACCATTGTTATTGAAGTAATCAATCAAGAATTTCATTTCATTGTCAAACTGCGTCCAGGTGGAACATATGTCGAAAGCTCTGTTGATTAGAGTGGCGATACTATTAATCTTATATTTCAAAGGTGAGAAACTTAAAAAGTTAATTCCCAAACCAGTGAAAGTAGGTTTTCTGTAAACTGTAGTTGAAAGGCGTCCGTTTTCTTTGGATATCACTGTGTCAAGACAAGGAAGTTCGTTTTTCCTTTTCTATTTCACACGTATACTTAATTTCAGGGTGTTGGTCGTTTAGATAAGACAGGAATTGTTCAATGTGTGACTGCTGTTTGAACAAAAGAAACATATCATCAATATACCTTTTTATAGATTATTGGTTTGAACTCATATGGACAATTATTTAACCAGTTACATTCATGGTGGCATAGGAAGGCGTTTGCATAACTTGGGCCAAGTGGTGACCCCATGGCCACTCCGTCTATCTGAGTATATAATTTGCTATCTTGTGGCAACA
>NC_091583.1:6067340-6072340 GCF_042767895.1 Penaeus vannamei | reverse complement strand
CCACCAACAGTAACCCATGATACGTCACAAGGACCTATTACAAATGACATGAAGGCGAGACTCCAAAGCACACGATAATGTCCAGGGTTCACTGCCGTATAGCAAAACTGGCATTATTAGGGCCTTGAAAACACGTAGCTTAGTCCTTCTGCACATGTACCGGCATCTCCAAATATTCTTGTCAAGAGAGTTCATTACCCTTGCTACCAATCCATCTGCTGACTCCCTGGTTTGACAGCCCAGAGTTATGAACTACAATACCAAAATATGTAAAGCCCTCCGTGACTTCAATGTCCTCGTCTCAAGCACGTACCATCTGAGCAGGTTCTCCTAGCAAGTCATCAAAGTCCTGGATCTTGGTCTCGGTCCAGGAAACATCTAGACCCAAGGTCTTTGCTTGGTCCAGAGCCACCACTACGGTTTCCATAGACTCAGGTAGAATATCTGCATCAAAAGCAAAGTCAAGGTCAGTAACCTTGATATTGCCCAGAGTTGCTCCACAGAGACTTTAAGCAGTAGCTCTGCCCAGTATCCAGGCCATGCAAGTGTTGAAAAGTGTTGGTGCAAGGACACAGCCTTGCTTCACTCCTGATCTAACAGGAAATAAGCTCGACACCCCCCCCCCCCCCACCGAACTTTACAGCACTTTCAGTACTAGTATACAGGCTTGCTATTAGAGCAATAATCCTTGTTGTAATTCCTCTCAGTCTTGGGATCTCCTAGAGTGATTCCCAATGCACTGTATCGAATGCCTTCTTGAGCCTGAACTCACAATGGTGCTCTACAGTGAGTCGAAGTGCAAGGATTTCGTCTACTGTGAATCTAGATTGCTCCGTCCTCTGGTGCCTCAGTAGGTGGTCTTTGATATGCCTCAGAAGGATTTGAGTGAGAACCTTGCCTGGTATACTGAGTAATGTGATGCTGGTGTCCCATCGGTCCCCTTCCCCTTCCATAGAGGGATGAACACACCCCTCAGCAGGTCAGAGGGAATGGTATTGGACTGCCAGATGGTAGCCAAGACAACATGTAACCCCCATGTTCACCACCAGCCTTTAACAGTTCAGCTGGGATGCCGCAGGTACTGCTGCTTTACCACTCCCTAACTTCAGTTAGGGAGGGAGGATCTTCACTGATGGGTGGGTCCGAAATCTCGGCACTAGCTGCATCAACCTGGTACAAAAGCTGAAAATACTCAGCCCAAAGCTCCCGCACTGCAATAAGATCTAAGACGATCTGGCCACATACCAAGCGAACAGCTATCACCTGCTGTACGCAGGATGAAGGGCATTTACTAAGAAATGGCCTTCTACCTCCTTTGCAAAACTTCTAATAGACTGTTCCTTGTCCCTTCTTAACATTGACTGAGTTCTGTGCACCTGAGAACAGTGCAAATCCTGATTCCTGTCAGACGAGCCGCACAACAAGCTGTCTCCTGTGAGATAAAATTCTGGCTTGCTTTCAGAAGTTCAACAATCAATTCTGAAGGATCCTCCAATGAGTGCTATCCAGTATTTGGTCGATCTCCTTGGCTGCATCACTGTACCAATTCCAACGATGTAGGCCTAAGCACTGGTACCAGGAGCCAGAAATCCTCAATTTCTATGACCTTGTAAAGTCCCGGAAAAGGAGGATATTCTCGCTGCTGGCATCAGTTCCCAAGCCATGGGGCCGACAGACATGTCATAGCGAGCTCGATCACAGCCAGATACCGCATTGAAGTTACCTAGAAGAATATGAATATCTCGCCGAGGAAAACTGTCTGTCACAGATGCAAGTTTGGCATAGATCATCTCTTTCACGTTGAGTTTACAAACATCGGTAAGAGTGTACACAGCAATAAGAGACATGAAGCCAAATGCTAGCTTCAGTCCCAATACCATTATATGCTCATTGACTGGAGTAACCTCCACTACCGAAGGCTGGAGTCTGCTGGAGATGGCTATGGCTACTCCCTGGTCACTGTGACCCGACCTATAATAGGTGTAGGAACCTACACTAATTGTGCTGCTCAACTTTCATTCTCCCCAGTTCCCTCGACAATAGAGGCATCCTGACGCAAGAACGAATGCTCCAAGCCCCACCCTGACTTTCCGCCTGAGTTATAACCTCGGGTAGTCACTCCAGGTGGACGCCCTTGGGGTTTCCACCTCAAGCTTCACTCCGGGCTGGCGGCTGCCAGAACACAGGCAGTCCGCCTCTCTTGCTGGGTGGGAGGGGCATTTTCCCTCCTCCCAACATTTCCATTTATATTGCGCACTGCCGATGGGTTTTATCTGGGGGGGGGGGGTAGCAAGGTCACCTCCCCCGAGCCTCCCATTAACCCCAGAGGCAGGAGTTGGTACAGGGCCAGGTCATGTCCACACACCGGTGGTCCATGACCCTGTACCTCTGGGGCTTCCTGCTCTGAGATCCCTCACAGTTTAGCCTGGGACCACAAGGTACCCATATTCCATGGGAGGCCATAAGGAGGCACATTAGAAGTATATATGTGTGTGTGTGTGTGTGTGTGTCTGTGTGTGTGTGTGTGTGTGTGACCGCAAGGTACCCAGTTTCCATAGGAGGCCACGAGGAGGCACTGCAGAAGAAAATATACATGTGTGTCTATATATCTATACACTGTAAATATATGTACTGTATATATATATATATATATATATATATATATATATATATATATATATATATATATATATATATATATATATATATATATATATTTATTTATATATATATGTATATATATATATATATATATATATATATATATATATATATATATATATATATATATATATATATATGCATATGTATATATATATATATATATATATATATATATATATATACATACATATATATATATATATATATATATATATATATATATATATATATATATATATATATATATATATATATATTTATGTATACATATATATGTACACACACACACACAGATATATATATATGTATGTATATATATATATATAAATATATATATATATATATATATATATATATATATATATATATATATATATTTATCTATTAATTAATTAATTTATGTATGTTTGTCTATATAACCCAGTTATATCTATATCATATTACTACATTCTACATATTTATATAATCATATATATATATATATATATATATATATATATATATATATATATATATATATATATATATATATATATATATATATATATATATATATATATATATACATATATATATATATATATATATATATATATATATATATATATATATACATATTTATATACATTATATATATATATATATATATATATATATATATATATATATATATATATATATATATATATATATATATATATATATATATATATATATATATATATATATACAGTATATGCACACACACACACACACACACACACACACACACACACACACACACACACACACAGAGAGAGAGAGAGAGAGAGAGAGAGAGAGAGAGAGAGAGAGAGAGAGACTGTCAGACAAATTGACAGATTTAGGATAAATCTTCTATTTACTTTTTCTTACTGGAGAGGGAAATCTAAAGAAATCTATTATTTCATTGAATACAGGGAATGAACTGTTACCGATCCTTTTTCCTCCTTTCCTAAGCTAAAAATATGCTTTTGTGTCATTACCTAGTTTTGCTTGGTCGATTGCACGCGTTGCTAAAATGCTAATAAAATCGAATAATCTTATTTACCATAGTCGACCAACCAACCCTTAGTAACGCATATAATACTAGGGTAATGATGTCCATAATCTTCGGTATTGAAATAGGTTGCTGAGCATCGTATTTGGAATCCTCAAGAGCCTATAACTCGCAGGCACTAGCAAACTTGTGCTCAAGTTAGCATTAATTAGGAGGATCAAAGCGCCTAATTGCAGAGCTGGAATGTCTGCAATTCCTTATTCGTTAACCCCATTTGTTCTTCGAGAATCTGCTTGATCTTACGGAGAGAAAAAATCAGTCATTTTTGTTCTCTGCTTTTACTGCAGAAGCAGCTTTACCTCTTTAGCTATTAAGCTATCTAGCACTGTAATTATCCCATAACATGGGCGTAATGATATTTGGCAATATCAGATATGTTATCCTCATTGATTCTTGTAGTTTTAATGCAGTCTGGATTCGATATATACACGGACAGGTACAAATATATACAGCAATGATGGATGAACAATCTTTTAAACATAAGTTGTTCCGATATATTCTTTGTTCGTTGTTGAATTACAATTACCATGCGGAAAATGGCTGTAAGTAAAGAGTCAGATTGAATTAAATTCTGAATCAAAGCAAGAATACCTCAGTTCATTGTGCGATATTCTGCTAATAACTAAAATCCATACAACTAAAACAATCTAAAAATTAACTTACCAAGAACGCCATGTATCGATGCGAGTTTATAAGGAATCAGAAAGAAAAAATAGTGACGGGAAGGGAGGGAGGGAGGGTGAGAGGGTGAGAGAGAGAGAGAGAGAGAGAGAGAGAGAGAGAGAGAGAGAGAGAGAGAGAGAGAGAGAGAGAGAGAGAGAGAGAGAGAGAGAGGGGGGGGGGGGGATAGGTAGACGGTGAGAATGAGAGGTTGCGAAAGAGAGAGAAATACACACACACACACACACACGCACACACACACACACATACACAGACACACAGACACACACACATATACACACACAATCACGCACACACACACAATCACACACAATCACACACACACACACAATCACACACACACACACACACACACACACACACACACACACACACACACACACACACACACACACATATATATATATATATATATATATATATATATATATATATATATATATATATATATATATATATATAACGTGATGGAGAGAGACGAAGAAAAGAGACGAAAATATAGATAGATAGAAAGATAGAGAGAGAGACAAACGAAGACAAGAGACGAAAAGATTGTGTGAGAGACAGAGAGAAACGA
>NC_091583.1:6013188-6015688 GCF_042767895.1 Penaeus vannamei | reverse complement strand
ACCTGGCTCGACTGGGATCCGTTAGGGTTTTGCTTAAAGTCAGTCAAGCTAAATGGAACTCTTTGGCCCGAAAGGTTTCCAATTAGTTCTATACTTGTTTCTATTGTATTTTTACTTTATTCCTTTATGTTTCTCTGTGCATCTGGGGACGCGTGGGTGTCTGTCTTTTTGTGTATGCCATTTTTATTTGTTTGTTCGATCGATTACACGCGTGGTCACACACGTATAAGAGCGCGAGCGAGCGTGCTTCCGGGTCTCATATTTATTACGTTTGGGTTTTACAAATTGTTTCATTTCCTGCCTGAAAAGGAAAGGTACTTTTGCGAAAGAAATTGTACGAATTCCACTAGAATTTCGTTTACTTTATTTATTTTCGTTTGCATTATTAACAAGAGCAAATTAACCTTTTTATCAAGATCTGAACTCAGCGTTGCCTGCACACAATCGAGAGCAATCGAGATTTCCACACGGTAAATAAGCAAAGCGACAGCGAGATTTGTAAGTCAGCTTCACTAGAGGGCAATTTCCGTGCCACTTCTCTTTCGACTCCAATAGTACCGAAGTTATTTTCCACAGGTTCCCTTATCTGCCTCTGGTCCTACCTAAAATTTCGAACTCGTGGGGTGCTGTTGACAGGCGTGGAAGGTCCCCCCGTCCTCCATCCCCCCCCCCCTCTTGCCCGAGACTGTAACTGTAAGGTAATAGTGGTTTCACACATGAACATGAGCCACTTGCCTTTGTGAAGGGTGTTTTTGTCTGGTTATAGCCAGTGAAACAGCGATTATCGCGTGCTGTGAGTTCTTAAAGCATTCAGATGATAGGATAGATTCTTGTATTTTAAGAGTTGGCTGCAGTTTAACGTAATTCTGTAGATAACGGCTTCCTCTCAACAAATATATTCATACCATAACGTAAAACGTTCGCTCAAATAATTGTAACACCTTTAGTTTGGTAATAGATAATGTATTA
This sequence comes from Penaeus vannamei, assembly GCF_042767895.1. Taxonomy (NCBI): domain Eukaryota; kingdom Metazoa; phylum Arthropoda; class Malacostraca; order Decapoda; family Penaeidae; genus Penaeus; species Penaeus vannamei. Next base: position 6,014,719 of record NC_091583.1, on the reverse strand, counting down.
ACAATGTTGAAACAAAAGTAAGTTTGCAAACATGAAAAGAAATAGTGGCATCATGTGTCAAGGTTTGTGCCTTTTCATATGAATTGAATTATTCTATTCATGCAACACGCTACATTGCCAACGAGGACTCGGTCGTAAAAGGGAGGCGCCGTAAAGAAATTTGCTACGAACTGCAGGCGTTTTATGCGAAGCTCTCGTGATGTACAGATCTGGACTGCATGCCGGGTACTTGCGTGATAGTTGTTACAAAGGAAAGTGGAAAATAAACGAGATGTACATTGTATATTCAGCAGTGAGACCTACTGCTGGGTCGCGAGAGAAGAGATTGACAGGGATGTGGGAAAATACTGTGATCGGAAGGGATAAAGTTCAAAATGTTGTCATGGAGAATTGGGATGTTTGCATAACACTCAAGGTTAAGGGGAGTGGTGAAGCCTGTGGCGGATTTACAAGTGACATTCAAATACAGCCGCAGAATACACGGCCAGGCTGGCACACACGCAGTCATGTAAGCAGACGATCAAAGACGTGTACATGTGTACACGGGCAATAATGTAACTATGAAGAATAATTAAATAAGACATGTGCACAAACGAAAAGAGAAAGAAAAAAAAAAATCCTATTCTAATCACACATACACATGCCCGCGCTCTCAAATGCTATACATTCGCTTAATAGAGTGTTATCACGGGATTATTCGGACGGCGAAATCCGCAGGAAATGCCATCGATAAAAGCCGAATGTGGCGCAGGACGCGGTCGTTTCTGTCAGTGTTGTGGGTAATTATTATTTCCTGCCGATTGGCGGCATTAATTTGATGCGATACTTTATGCGGCTCCATACTTTGATATTATATGCGATCCAGTGCACATTTATATCTGGGTGAATCAGATCACATTATCCGCGGGGGGTAGGGTGCGCGCGAGCGAGCGAGGCTAAGACCGAGTCACAAATGGCCAGGTCAATTTCCAGAAGTCATTAGCCAAAAAGTATATATTTGTAGTGAGGAAAAGCGGCTAATGTAGCTGGGACATTAGGTAAACTAGTGTCATATTTGCTTCGCAATTTACATTTTCTGAGGTGCATTTGCAAGGGAAAGAACGAACGCGAAAAACGGAGCCGAGAGAAGGGGAGCTCATAAACGAAGCAAACCCAGGAGAGGTCGCCTCGCGCCCACCGGGAGATTTGGGCCGACGGCTCTAATGCGAATATCGAGTTTGCTCGTGATTTGTACAGCACTTGGTCTCGCGGTAATCGGCGAATCCACAAGAAAAAGAGACGAGAAAAGTGCAAGAAGAAAACTTCGTACTCCATGCGTGCGCGGGTGGCGAAGCACAGAGGGAGGGAATAGGAGCCCCTGCTGCGGCCGCCCCTGCCTGTCCCTCCAGGCCCTGGGACGTCTCTCGCCGGCCCCTCTTCCTCTTGCCACTTCGCCCTCTTGTCCCCGAATCTTCTCTTTCTCTCTCTCTCCCCTTCTGCCCCTTTTCCTCTTGTCCCTTACATCCAAGTGCTCTTCTCTCTCTTTTGCCTC
>NC_091583.1:5975688-5978188 GCF_042767895.1 Penaeus vannamei | reverse complement strand
GTCCTTCTAACAATTCCTTCTCTCTCTGCCTTCACTTTCTCCCCGTCCCACAGTCAAATATCTTTCAACAAAAGACTGTTCTTATCTACCGGCCTCCCTCTCCTACCCTTCCTTCCCGCCCTCTTCTCCTCCCTTTTCCTATCTTTTCCGCCCACCTTTGAACTAGGAACACATTCGCCGGCGTGTGTAATCCGTTTTCCGTCGTGCTCTAATCAAGGCCTGCTAGCTGCTTGAAAGGGTGACTCAGTGCCGTAACTGGCCGCCCCTTTAATCGGTTGTTGTTGATGGTGGGCGCCATGCACGTTGTGGGCGGGCCTCTGTCGGGGTTGGGCACCATGCAGGGGTTAGGCGCCTGCATGGCTTTGCCGTTATGCAAGGATAGGACCCTTGCAAAAGATGGGTTCCATACAAGTGGTGAGTGCCATGCAAGAGTTGGGTGCCTAAAGGGGTTAGGAGTCATTCACGGCACTTGGCGCCAATCACGTTCATTAGGCCGGTTACAACTATTAATTACGACGCATAGATAATTGCCAAAATGATATCAACGAAAAGGAAATCTTATTCTATAACTGTCCCGGGTTTTCCTTTCGCTTTTTAACTGTATATCTCACAAAGCTATCCTAATAACACGTGCAACAAAAACGAATAAAACGGTTTATCTAGATTCACAGGTTAAAACGTAGCAAATGGATGTTTGTAAAGTGACTAGCAAGATAAAAGTGATATAAAAAGAACAGCTGTTGCACGCGAGTAGCAGAGAATACGAAGTATTACTTTTTCCAGTTATTTTTGTTGTCCCTTTCTGGAAATGGCATTGTACCCAGCGTGCGTGATCTGCTCTGATTGCAAGACTTATAATACTGTTGGGAAGTCCGTCGCCAAATGCTCTCTAATTACCATAAAAAGAGGAATAGCAGATTTCCTCTTAACACGTCGCTGGTAATAACGCTGGGGAGACGGACAGTCGATGAAGGAATAAATGAAAAGGGAAAGTGATGAGGGAGGGACGGCGTCAGTTCATTAGATTCAAATAGAAAATGTTCAGAGATTACTACTTACGGAGGGATCTACTGCATCGTTCCTTTGCCAAATTGATCCTCAAATGTGTTTATCTTTTAGGTAACTAGAAGCAAAGTCATGATTTTGTTCAGTATAAAATTAACAATGACAATAGAAATCATACATTCAAATACACAGTTATTTATTGAACAGAAAGACGACAGGACCATTATATCGCTGGCATACATAACACACACGCAGCTAACCTCATGGCACTGCTATGTCCATGTACCCAACGTCACCCTGTTATTTCCTCGTTACCTTCCGCCCCCATATATTCGCTTGAGAAAAATGGGTTAAAAGGTTTTAGAAGAAAGGTTCCCTGGGGGGCGATGCGTGAATGTCAATGAAAATAAATGAAGTTCATATGTCCCCGTACAAATACCGATAAACCAGTTATGTTTACGTGCGTCGACTCGAGGTGACAGCGTAAACATTGGGCGTGCGAGGGCGTTCCTTCGGGTCGCGCGGTCGATTCCGGCTTCTGGCTCGCCCGAACGCCGCACGGTGAGCGGCGGAGGCCAAGTCCCTGGGATCCTTAGTTATATTTCACCTTCCGGCGCCAGACTACTATTACTGTAATGAGGCCATTAATCATGGGAAGGATGAAAATGTCAAGGGCGGCCGAGGCCCGGAAAATGTCGCCCGAAAAAGTATTGATAGCATGGATCGGAGGTTGTTGCGGAGGATTATTCCTGGCGATGCCATCGATCCGCCCGACGAACGATTCTCAAAAAGAAGAAAGAAACAAATAAGGGAAGAAGAAGGGATAAATTGCACGACATATAGGGTGAGTGTAATGAACAGGAAGAAACCATGTACAAAATAGGGAAACATGAAATAAATCATTGAATAAAGATTTCAAAACTTTGATATTTATGAGGTTCACTAACGGGCATACCTACGGATCTGCCTCATTATTTTTAAGTGACAAAATTACTGAAAATGGAGGAAAAATAACATTAAATCGTATTATTTAGATGTTGAATACGATGCGATAATCTTGAAGTTTAAATTTCACTGGATCACATAAGAATATTATGGTTGAGGCTTATACGTTGTACACTAATCATCCAACTCACCAAAAAATTTAGTTTATTTTCGCATTTCACTTTCATATGAAAAAACAGGATTCAAGAAATATATTATACCCTATATTTACACGCAAGATCGGTACCATGTAATTTTTTTCTCTTTTTTTTACAAAAATATTCTTGTGAATAGATCTTACTTAAGAAGATAATATGGAACTTGCAATGATTAAACTTTCAAACAGATATCTAAAACTTTTACTGTGCAGATTTTTTTTTTTTTTTTTTTTTTTTTGGAAATAATCATTAGATAGCCATATTTCACAGGGCGTTGTTTAATGACATCATAAAGATCCATTTAGTGAACTTAATATAAGCACAAGAGCCAAGTTTTCCCGCATCTTAGTAAA
>NC_091583.1:5923054-5925937 GCF_042767895.1 Penaeus vannamei | reverse complement strand
ATCCTTTACGAAACTAAGGAAAAACGATGTATGAGAGAGATATTGATAAAAGAAAAGCGGGAGGAGCATGTGTCTGTTTTCTTTCGCCCTCAAATTCATTACAAAGGAACTCTCGACACACGCTGTTTCAGGAAATAAATGTTCTATAAAAACTGCTCCCTTCATGTGGTTTTTCTCGCTAATGTCTTATCCATGAGAACCCGGGCAGCTGGCGTGACAGATAAGAGCTGCCCCCCCCCCCCCCCCCCAACACCACGTGTATGGCGGACGGCCCTCGCGGCAAACAGATCTTGCTGTATTCAGGGCAGATCTTACCGTTAGAAGCTTTACTCGAAGGTGACGCGAATAGGTGGCGAGAAGCCATGGAGGCTTGGAGTTTGGAGTGAGTGGAGGAAAAAGCGTCTTCATTATCTGACAGCCAGCTGGAAGAGGCGAAGCACCTGAAGCTGAGCTGCCTGTCAGCCAGAGCCCGACTGACCGGAGGAAGAGCGCAAGGAGAGAAGGATTCTCGAGAGCGGCCGATCTAAATCGAACTGTCTGGAAGCAAATGGACTAGACTTTAAGTTGTGAAGAAATGTTTAACGTCTTAGAAAGTAATGAAATGCTGGCAAAAAATATCTGTTAACGTTTGAAGTTGAATATTTGTTTGTGTTATTTATTAATTCATGAACCTATGAAAGTTTGCTGACGTCTGAAGTGCAGCTAATTTAGTCATTATGAATATTTTTACATAAAGGGGCATAACAGAAATACTAATACTAATGATGGTAATAATGGTGATAATAGAATCTCATGTACATTCCTGCACCGAGTCCTTAAATTGTTAGTAGGGAATTGAATGGTATAGACAGTCGGTCGTAATTCTTTATACTGTGAAGCGAAAGTTTAAGAAAAATATTAGCATCTATATGGAGGACACTCAGACACCATCACGCAACGGATAAGTTGTCAGCTGATATGGTTCTGCGTGCAATGCAGATCCGCAGAAAGGTGAGGCGCATGCAGCCGGCCGCCGCAGCGGCATAAACCCTAATCCTTAGAAGCGTTAATCTGGCCCCACGGCGAGCGGAGGGAAAGCCGCGCGAGGGCGGCCGCGGGGGCGAGGCTCGAGATGCTGACAGCGCCGCCCACGCCCACGCCTTTCCGGGCTTTGGCCGCGGAGGAATTACGTGTGGTTTACTGTTCCCCACCCCAAAGAAAAAACATAAATCGACACAGAAATTTCACACTTATCAACATGCCATAGCAGACACTTCAGTTTCTTGCCCTCGGAGCAAATAAAAGTGAATACAACTGCCCTCATTTGAAAAGGGTTTAGAGAGGAACAGCGATCATGCAAAGCAAAGACCTTTGGCTCCGACCTCTGATCGATAATGGTCGGGCTCGGCGGCAGTACTGGAAATTCTCAGTAAGAACATAGATTATATTTTGGCCTGCATTTTGTTGAGGGGAATACGAGGCCCGTGGGGAGGAAGCGGCCGTCTGCTATTTTCGTAATCGTCATGTTCATCAAAACGTAATAAGCCAGATTGAGAAGTACAGCTCATTACTAAATTAGTTTAGAAAATGATTGGTAAGTGAATGAAAATCAAGTAATATAAATAAATAGATAAAAAATTTATCCTGTTCCCCCCAGCCTTTCTGTCGCTCACTCTCTCTCCTCCGACACGTCATAACAGAATTAGTTCCGGCATTTGTAAGTTGCTAGGCGATTTTGTTATCCATATCTTCTGATCCCTCTGCTTTCTGTTCCTCGGGAAGAGCGTCGTGCTTCATACCACACTCACGTTACCAAAGAGCTGAAATATACGCGAATGTCAACGGCGTAATTTAATACAAAATAGTATGACGTAAGCACGATCCCCATAACCTATACACCCAAATAAGCGTTTAAACACACATGCACATACAAACCTACACCAAAGCATACCCACGCACAAAGGGAGAGCGAGGGGGAGAGGCAGTAACGATAATTTTGACCCTCTTTTCGCCACATAGAGGAAGTCAAAATAAAGTTCAGGGTGGATGCGTGAAAAATGGACAAATTCTCGCGGGGAGTTATTCTTACGTCAAACGACAACAATTCTTCTCACTTTTCGTCCTCTCCGCCTCTCGCCTCAAGTCAGCCCCCCCACCCCATCCCCCCGGCCCTGCCCCGTCGCTCGTGCCTCCCCCTCGCGTCTCCCTTTTATCCTTTTTCCTCCTCTCTCGCTCCCCCTTCCTCCCTTCTCCTAAATCCCTCTCTCGGCTCTCTGTGATCACAAGGATTAAATCGTCTCTGACATGAAGTTTGTTGAAGCCGTCGGAAGTTTTCTTGGATAAATATTTGCAAGGGTTCGTCGCTCCTGTGAGAGATCCTGCGAGCACATACCGCTACACCCCCCCATCCCGCTCCTCAGCCGCCCCCCTAACGATTTCCTCAGCTCCCCTCCTATTCTTTTTCTTCTTCCTTCTCCTGCTGTTGTTGCTGCTCTTCCTCCTCCTCCTCCTCCTGCCCCTCCTGCTCCTCATCCTCTAACTCCTATTTCTTTTCTTCTTCCTCCTCCTCCGCCGCCTCGTCCTCGTCCACCTCCTCATCCTCGAACTCCCCCTCCTCCTCCACTTTCTTCTCCTGTTTCTATTCTTCCTCTTTTTTCTTCTTTCTCTTTCTCTCCCTCATCTTCTATTTCTTCCTCCTCCTCCTCCTTCTCTTCCTCTTATTCCTCCTCCTCCTCCTTCTCTTCCTCTTATTCCTCCTCCTCCTCCTCTTCCTCCCTCCCTCCCCCTCATCTCCCCTTTCCTCTTCTTTCTCCTCCGTCGTATGAATTGCATTGTCATTGCCTTTGATCTTGCTCAGTAAATCAGGGTTATGGAAAGGTGGGCCACGAGAGGAAAACACAGGGC
>NC_091583.1:5905554-5913054 GCF_042767895.1 Penaeus vannamei | reverse complement strand
TATTCTACCACCATAATGATGATGATGCTCAGGATCATCATCATTACCATTGTCATTATCAGCATCATTATCATTATCATCACCATCAACATTCTTATAATTATCATTATTTCTATTTCATTATTGATATTCTTGTTGTTGTTACTATCATTATTATTATTGTTGTTGTTGTTGTTGTTGTTTCTGCTATCATAACTATTGTCATACTACTACTACTACTACTAATACTTATTATTGGTAATGCTATCTATGTTATTAGTATTATCAGCACTTCTTGCCTTTTTATTATCATTATTACAATTATTATTATTTCATACTATTAGCAATATTATCAATGTTACTGCCATTATTCTTATCTATTTTATTGTTACTACTGCTAATACTATTCTTTCTCTTCTTATTATTATTATCATTATAGTTACTTTAGTAAATGTTATGATAATCAGTTTTGCTCAATTTGTTGTCTTGATAATTTTTTCACTGTGATTATTCTCTTCCTGATCTTATTCCTCGTCATTTCATGAAATAATATAGCGATCATGATAATATAAGAACCGACAATAACAAATGCAATAATGATGATAACCATAATACTACTACTTAATAATCTTAACAGTAAGAATATTAATGCTAGTAACAATAATATGGATGATGATAATGACAATTGGAAATATATTGATAAATATAATCATAACCCTAATAATAATGATTTTGAAGCTTCGAAGTAATGATTATAACTATAGTGCTGATATTGAAAATTAATATTCATAATAATGGTAATAACAATATTAATAATGATGATCATGAAAATAATAATGTTAATAATAATAAAAAATTATTATCGTAATGATAATGAAAAAAGTAATTACTATTACCATTATTATTATAATGATAACAGCAATGTTAATGGTAATGGCAATTATTATTATCATTACGATAAAAATAATCACAATAATAGCAATGATGATAATTATTATTGTAGTTCTTATTACTATAATTATTTCTGTTATTATTGTTAAAGTAAAAGTAATGATAGAAAAACTACTAGCAATGATAATATTTATGATATTGATGATGATAATGATAGAAATAACATGTCCTATTAGTGGTATATTATTATTATCCGCATTATGGTAATAATAAAAGTAATTATAATCATTATCATTATAGTAAGAATGATAGTGATAGTGATAATGAATATGATAAAAATTATGAGTATAATTATGATTGTAACAATGATATGGAGGATAATAATAATAATAATAATGATAATGACTATTATTATCATCATTCTAGTAATGATGATAATAACAAAAATAATACTAATGATTATTGAAATAGTGACGATGATCAGGATGGTAATACAAGTAGAGAACATAATAATGATGATAATTAAAAAGATTATTATATAAGAATGATAGTAATTATAGGACTGATGAAAAGTATGTCAATAAATGAATAGAATGAGTATGATGATTAAAGGTCTTTATATTATTAGTAGTACTATGATTGATATAATAATAATGATCCTATTATTGATAAGGATTCATTATTGTTATTACTATTATCATTATTACAACACCGTTATTGCCGTTAGTATCGTTCTTCATCATTTTCTTATCATTTCTATCATTATAATTATTATTTCTATCATTATTACTATTGATATTATGATAATCATACTGAAAGTCATCATAATCATTAGCTCTCTTAATATCCTCTTCTATATTATAACGATCATTGTTACTATAATTGCCCTCATTAGCAATGTTATTATCCTTTTATTATCTTTATTGTAATGGTGGTTATAAATAAATTAAAAATATTATCTTTATGCATATGATTATGATTAAGATTATCATATTGGTTAGATTCTACCTGGACGTAGAGATATATTGAAATGTTAGTTTTCACCCTAGACTTTGTACATTTGAATTAATCATGATAATAAAAATGAGCATGAGGATGAAGGTCATAATGGTAGTGATGGTATTCATGATATTGATAATTGTAATAATTAAGATAGTAGTAAAGTTAATGATAATTATGACAACATCAATAATAGTGAATGGAAAAACACTTTACCGTGTTGTTACTATGGTAGAAAAACCCACAATGCATAAACTAGATTTACTGAAGAAAAGGAGACAACAGTTTCGGAACCGTCCTCGCTCCCATCTTCGGTCCTAACCGAAGATGAAATCGAAGACGACTCCGAAACTGTTGTCTCCTTTTCTTCAGTAAATCTAGTTTGGGCATTATGGATTTTTCTACCACCAATAATAGTGAAAATAACAACGATCATATTTATGATAATCTTAATAATAAAGATAATTATAATAGTAAGAATAGTAGAAGTAATGATAATAATAGTAATAACAATAGTAATAATGATGATATCAAGCACGATGATACTTATAATAACTGTGAGGAAAATAATAATGATGATGATATTAAAACTAAAATGATTATCATAGATATTGATGATTATAATGATCATAACAATAATATTAAAACTGATAACGGATGACAATGATAAGGATAACAATAGTAACAACAATGATCAAAATGATTAGTAATACGTGTAATATTTATAAGAACATTAGGAATGGAATGATAATAACAATAATGATAGTGATAAAGACAACAACAATAACAATAATAATTATAATAAAAGCAAATATAATTATGATAATAATGATAATGATAATAATAGTAATAGTACCCTGCTAATACTACTAATAATAATGATAATGATAATAATACTAACAATAAAGATGAAAATATTCATTATAACGATAATGATACTAATTACTACAACAACAACAACAATAATAATTATGATAATAATAATGGTAGTAATGATGATAATTATTGTTATCGTTAATATTATCCGAAAAATAATGTCAATGATAAGAACAACAAGAATAACAACAATGCTTATAATAATAACAATGATTTAATGACAGTGATAATAATAATAATAATAATAATAATAATAATAATAATAATAATAATAATAATAACGAGAATGATAATAATAATCATTACTATAATTATAAAGGATAATAGCAATATTAGATTTAATAATAATAATAACAATAATGAAAATAATGATAAAAGTATTGATAATCGTAACAATAATCATTATATATAACAATAGTTATAAGAATAATATCAGTGATAAAAATCATACGAATAATGAAATGAAGATGATGATGATGATTAAAATAAATATACAATGAAAATACATGTACTGAGATAATAATATAAATAACAATAATAACAATAGTAATGATACTAATAGAAATGATGACAATAGTAAAAATGATAAATAAAATAATAATGATAATAAAAATAGTAATAATAATAGTAATTGGTATTTTTATTATCACTATAGTTCCATCATTAATATTTTCCTAATTATTACATTATTATCATTGTTATGTTTTAATAATTATTGTTGATATGATTATCATCATCTTTATTATCATTAAGAAATTGATAATAATAATAGGTATGATTACTATATTGTTTATGATAATAATAATAATAATAATAATAATAATAATAATAATAATAATAATAATAATAATAATAATAATAATAATAATAGTGATAATAATAATAATGATAATGATAATGGTAATGGTAATGGTAATGATAATAATAATAATAATAATAATAATAATAATAATAATAATAATAATAATAATAATAATAATAATAACAATAATAATGAAAACAATAACAATGATACTAATAGCAATAATAATAATAATAATAATAATAATAATAATATTAATAATAATAATAATAATAATAATAATAATAATAATAATAATAATAACAATGATAATAATGATAATAATAAAATAGATAATAACAATAACCTAATACTACTGTTATGATGATAGCAATACTGATAATAAAAGTGATAACAAACACAATGGTGTTGCTAATAACTTTGATGTCAATAATGATAATGAAAGGAAGAATGAAAAGAAACAGACGAAAAAGAATATAAACATGGAAATAAAAATAACGATTGTTATGATTATTGTAATAAATAATATATTGATAAAAATGTAGAAAACAATTAGAAGCATCATCATCATTATTTGTATTATTATTATTATCATTACTGTTATTACTATTATTATCATTATAATGATTATTATTATTTCCATTATTATTATTATATCCATTATTATTATTATCATTATCTTTACTTATTTTATTATTTCAATTAATATCATTATCTTTTTTGTTTTGATATTATTGTACATACTATAGAATATATATCATAAACCATAGATATATGAGCACAAAATATATACAAGATACAAAATATAAGAATCATAAATCGTATATGTCACACAAATATATATCAAGTCAGCCATATAATATGGCAACACAGTCACAACACTTAAACAAATGGCATATAGGTATGGCTATTTCTTGCCTGATTTTTCCAGACGAATAACGGTGTTTATGTCCAGGAGATGTCGTTAGAGTTGCTGAAATTTGACCTCCCTTCACCCTTCACGGACATCGGACCTTTCGTAACCCTTCCTAGGTAGGAGGAGCCAGATCATTGGCTGCCTAGGAGGAAAAAATCATTTTCTAGTATTTGAGTTGTATATTTAAGCAACAATAAATGTTATCATATATGTATGTATTCACATCTCTCTACCACGCTCTGGTATAGTTGTTTTTTTTATATCTGTATGAATTCACACTTCTTATGATAATTATCAATATCATTATATCTTTCAGTACAACCTACGTCACTGTGTTATGATCATTTTGTTTCTAAGAAAAAGAAAATAATCCAAATGAACCTCTTTCATGTTGAAAATACTAGAGGGAAAAAGGTTTGCAAAAATGGCAGGAAATGCTCGACTGCAGCAGACATAAAGAAGAAAAAAGCGATTCTTGTTTGAAATATGCTGAAAGCGAGGAAACGAAAAAAAATGATTATAAAGAAGAAAAGGAAGTAAAACGGAGAGGAAAATAAATGAAAAACTACAAAACGCGGCGTTCCACTTTATTTAATACGAAATCGTATGAAAGGAAAAAAATATATATATTTATTTTTTTAATGATCACTTCAGTTAAATGATACTATAAGTCAAAACACGAATATTTCTTTGTCCATGCATGCAAGGTGAAAGAGAAAAAATATCCCTTTATTCTTTGGTCAAAAATTACAATATATATTGGGAAAAAGTTGATTAATTAGAACATTCTTTAATACGCCCTTCGAATAGTCACCACACCCATAATCAAATCATATATATGTATATGTATATATATGTATATATATGTATATATGTATGTATATATACACATATAAATATATATATATATATATATATATATATATATATATATATATATATATATATATATATATATATATATATACATATATATATATATATATATATATATATATATATATATATATATATATATATATATGTATGTATGTATATATATACATATATATATGTATATACATATATATATATATATTAATATATATATATATATATATACATATATATATATATTTGTGTGTATATATGTATTTATTTATTTATTCATTTATTTATTTATTGATATATATGTATATATACATGCATATATAAGTATATATGTATATATATACGCATATATATATATATATATATATATATATATATATATATATATATATATATATATATATATATATATATATATATATATATAATATATATATATATATATATATGTATATATATATATATATACATAAATACATACATACATACATACATATATATATATATATATATATATATATATATATATATATATATATATATATATATATATATATATATATATATATATTTGTTTTGTGTATATAAACACACACACACACACACACACACACACACACACACACACACACACACACACACACACACACACACACACACACTCACACACACACACACACACACACACACACACTCACACACACACACGCACACACACATATATCTTCTTTTCTAATACGGAATCATCGTACATTTGGTATAGGTGGGCAACCCTTTTTGTGCGTGACTAAAGCTCGTTTCCAAAACAATTTGGATAACGGTATGTTTCGCTTTCGCTCATTTTCGGAAAGGAAATTAGGAGTTTGCAACGATTCCACTGTTCGTTTCGTAATGTAATGCCACGTGAATGAGGCAAAGGTACTGTAGTCACTGTTTCGCTGTGATTTCACAAGATAGTTCCTGATTTTGCATTTGGCGGTGGGTTTGTTTACAGAAAAAAATGTGGCTCTCAGGCCGCTAAAATGATCTAATGCTCTTATAGCCCAGCTCGCCTCTGTGGATCCCCGCCACGCTGCCAACCAGTCGGGTCAAGCTAATAAAAAAGATACTAGCTCTGCTGCGAAAAGGGCATATTAAGCGATTTTGGTGGAAATGATGGTGATAATTTCATATCAAGTGTAATAAAACTATATATATAATAATGATGATATTGAAAATCCTGAAATTATAATAATTATTGAGATACGCATCATTCTAAACTTTATAAGAAAATGATAATCATGAAATGGATGATCCTGTAATGGATACTAAAAATCATGCCAATAAGTATGAGAACTCGGTAATGTAGAAGATCAATGGTATCTATAATAGATATTAACGTTACTTGAGATAACAATAACAATGCTAGAAAAAAATACACACACAAAAAAAAAAACATGATGTCATATTAATGATAATAGCTATAATAACGATAATGATGAAAATAACAATAATAATGAAAGCAATAATAATAAGAAGAAAATAAGAAAGAGTACTACTAATAATGATGATAACAATAAAAATAATATGAAATATCAATAAGAATATTGATAATAACACGTATTGATATTGATAATAATGATATTAACAATAATCATCATAATAATCAATACTGATAACAATGATGATAATAATGAGTAAATAATTGTAATATTTATGATACTGATGATAACAGTAACTATAACAACAGTAATAATAATGATTATAATAATCTTAATAATAACAGTAGTAGTAGGAGCAATTATGATGATGGTAATGATGATGATGATGATGAAGTAATTTAAGATATTAATAATGATAATAATGATAACAATAATAATATAATAGATATAATGATATAATATGATGATAATATTATACAAATAACAAAAGTAATGAAAAAAATATTAATGAAAGCAATAATAAGAATGATAACAATTATAATAATAAAAATAACAATATTATCAATAATGATAATAATCATAATAATCATAATGATAATTAATACTGATAACAATGATAAGAATAATAGATATTAATAACAATAATATTGATGGTAATAACAATAATAATAACATTAATATTAATTAAAATAACAATAATAACAATAATGATGACAATGATAAAAATAATAATGATAGTGGTAGTA
>NC_091583.1:5888054-5895554 GCF_042767895.1 Penaeus vannamei | reverse complement strand
ACATTTTTCACGCCCATACGTACTTCTCAAGCACTATATATCCTTATCAGTACTCTTATCAGTACCCGTATGATTGTTAATGTTGTTACTATTTCAATTTTGTTGCTATCATCGTTGTTCTTATTGCTATTGTTGTTAACAATATCGTTATATTACAGTCATTAAATAATAATAATTATTATTATTATTTATATTATGGCCATCATCAATATATCAATATACGTCTTAAAATCATTATTATTATTATTAATCTTATTGCTATTACTAGAATTGTCATTACTATTATTATCATTATTATTATAATTATTATTATTATTATCATTATTATTATTATTATTAAGGTGACATTATCAGTGTTATCATTATTATTGTTGTTATTATCATTATTATTAGTAGTAATAGTATTAGGATTATTATTAGCACTATTATTATTTTGTTGTTATTATTTTTAATATCATTATTATTATTATTATTTTTTTATTACTGTTATTATTATTATTACTCTTGTTATTATTATTACTGTTGTCAATATTATTGTTACTGTTGTTATCATTATCATTATTTTTCTTATTATTACAATTATCATTTATTATAATTATCATTTTTATTATCAAAATTATTAATATTATCGTCATTATTATCATTATCAATATCATAATTATTGTTATTATTTGTTATCATTATTATCATTATTATTATAATTATCATTATTATTATTATTATTATTGTTATTATTATTATTACTGATATTATCTCCACACAGACGTCACTCCTTGCCATGTTGCCGTCCACGAACTCATAACGGTGACACTAAATATAAAGAAGTCAAAACGACCACCAATTTCAAAAAGCTTTCGTGAATTAACCAATTATGATTCTCGGTCATTATGCCAACAAACAATAGCCAAAGAATCAACTCTTTTACAAATTTTGCAAACATATAACGTAGACAGGCAGGTAAATGTGCTCACGGGAATGATTATGAGAGTATAAATGCCATCGCCCCCTTTGTTACTAAAATTATTAGACGTCCTCCGGCCCCATGGATAAACGACGACATCAAGAGAGCCATAACATAGAAATAATGTGCATAACGCTCTCAAAAATAACAGATTCGACATGACATTCCAGGCTGACTAAAAACAAAGGAAGAGAAATGTCAAATCACTAATGCTAGAAGCCAAAACTGATTTTTTTAGAAATAAATTAACAAATTGTAAAAAAGTTCAGCTAAAACATGGAAGATTTTAAAAACACTTGTACCAAAATCTTGCGACAAAGACGAAGTTAATCATTATCGCCCTATTTCCATACTTCCTATGCTGTCGAAGGTTCTTGAAAAAATCGTAGCAGACCAACTGAAAACATTTCTAAAGACACATGACCTACTATCTAGAACACAGCATGGCTTCAGAAGTAAGTTGTCTGCTGAAACAGCATTATTGCAGATTACAAATAGTATATATGAGAATATAGACAACCGTATAAACTTGCTTATGTTGTGCGACTTATCAAAGGCCTTTGATAGTGTCAATCACGAAATCCTCATTAGTAAATTAATGAATCACAAAACTGACAGATATTAGTTCATAAGTTATTTAATAGAACCCAAGCAGTCAAAATTCGCGAGAATATATCAGAAAAACAGTGTATCTTTTGGTGTCCCACAAGGATATATATTAGGCCCAATCCTGTTCATAATATTTGTAAATGTTCTGTCAACCATAGCCCAAAGTTGCCTTCTTGTTCAATACGCCGATGATTCACAATTTCTCCATAGTGATTCTGTAAACAACTTAGATATACTGATACAAAAAACCCAGGAGACACTTTCACAAGTAAAAGGATACTTTGACTCAAAGGGCCCTAAGAAAAATCCAGATAAGACACAATGTATCTTCAAAGGTAGTCGCCAGAGCATCGCCAAAATTCCTGTAAACACGACCATAATATTTGAAGACAGCTATATAAGACCAAGTACTTTTGTAAAAAATCTAGGCGTACACATTGACAGATTCATGACATTCGAGAACCACGTCGATAACATCCACAGGAAAGTAATGGGCACACTAATTTACCTGTCATATCAAAAATAGAATCCCTGCTGAAATTAGAATATCTGTTATACAAACACTAGTTCTCAATATAATTAACTATTGCTCAAATATATGGGGTAAAGCAAACAAAGGTCATATTCAGAAAATTCAAAAATTGTAAAACATTACTGCCGGGGTAGCACTTGGGAACATAAAGAAGTATGACCACATTATCCCACACATAAACAATCTAAGTTGGCTAAAAGTATATCACAAATGCTATGATACTTGCAAACTAATTCATAAAATGATCCACGGTTTGTTTCCAAAATGGCTTTTAACCCTTCCAACTGTAGGTAACACAACCTGTGTCCAAACAAGACAAGGTAACTCCCTATATGTTAAAAGAACACGTACAGACATATGGGCACGATAGACGCTAGCACGTGGACCCATGATCTGGAACTAACTGCCTTATGATATCAGAAACATTCAAAACTCAAATACACTCAAAAGGAAATTAAAGGAACGTCTATTAAATCACCAATGACATCAGGTTTCTAAATATAAGAATAGACAAGATTTATATGTACCACCATTGATTCTATGTTTGACTTGTATTTATTTGTACTCTAACATCACTATGTTTATAATAAGAATAACCATTGTAACAAATGGAATAAAGTATTTTGAATTTGAATTTGAATGTTACTGTTATTATTATCATCATTATCATGAATTTATTATTATTATTATTATTATTATTATTATTATTATTATTATTATTATTATTATTATTATTATTATTATTTTATTAATATTATTATCATCATCATGATCATTATCATTATTTATTTCATTATTATTATTATTATTATTATTATTATTATTATTATTATTATCTTTATTATCATTATTATCATGATTATCATTATTATTATTATTACTATTATTATCATTATCATTATTATTATTATTATTATTATTATTATTATTATTATTATTATTATTATTATTATTATTTTTATTATCGTTGTTATTGTTATTATTATTATTATTATTATTATTATTATTATTATTATAATTCTTATTATCATTATCATTATCATCATTATCATTAGTATTATTATCATTATTATAATCATTATCATTTCTATTACTATTATTTGTTATTTGTTTCATTACTATCATTATTATCATTTTAATTATTATTAATATTAGTAGTAGTAGTAGTAGTGGTAGTAGTAGTAGTATAATTAGAATCACCATGTTTGTTACTATCGTTGTTGATATTATTATTATTATCATTATTATTGTTTTTATCATTATTTATATTATTATTATCATTATTATTATCATTATCATTATAACTGTTATTGCTATCACCACTTTAACAATTATAATTACGGTTTTATTTTTTTATTAGGTTTATCATAATCAGTATTATCGTTAATATTATCACTATTATCATCATCATCATCATCATTATTACGATTATCATTATGATTATAATTATTATTACTATCATTATTAATATTATCGTTGTTGTTGTTATTATCATTGTCATTATCGTTATCATTGTTAATATTATTATTGATTTTATCATTATTATTCCTATCATTGTTATTATTATTATTATCATTATGATCATCATCATTATCATTATTATTATTATTACTTATATTATTATATTGTTCCTTTCATTACTTTTACTTTTTAGTTTTAGTTTTATAATCATTAATATAATTTTAATTGTTATGATTACTATTATCATTTTTTTATCATTATTATTATTTCTATTCTCATTTAATGATTTTTCATCTTCTTACTCTTGTTTTTTCTTTCATTATTGTTGTTGTTGTTGTTTTTGTTTTTGTTGTTGTTATTGCTGCTGTTGTTGTTGTTGCTGTTGTTGTTGTTGTTGTTGTTGTTGTTATGATGATGATAATGATTTCATTATCATCATCATCATTATCAACTTTTTGTTATCAAGAATTTAATTATTGTTACTGATATAGTCATTTTTATTTTGGCAATGTCAATGTTATCATTATTATTATTATTATCATCTTTATCTACTACTACTACTACTACTCCTACTACTGCTATCATTATCATTATCGTTTTTATTTTACCATTTTTATCATTATGATTATGATTATTATGGTAATAGAAATTATAATCATTACCATTATTGTTAGTATTATTACTATCATTTACATAATTATATTTTTATTATTATTTTTGTTATTACTACTATTATAATCATTAAATATAGTATTTACAATTAGTAATATTAATAGAACTAATAGATAATTATTCTTATTATTGTTATTCTTCTTCTTCTTCTTCTTCTTCTTCTTATTATTATTATTATTATTATTATTATTATTATTATTATTATTATTATTATTATTATTATCATTGTTGTTGTTATTATCATTATTATTATTATTATTATTATTATTATTATTATTGTTATTAACTTATACTGTTGCTATTATTGATATTGTTATTTTGTTTTCATATTTCATATTATCATTATTATCATGTTATTATTAATACCGTTATTATCATTGTCAATATTATTGATATCCTTGTTGATATTCTTATACCTATTCTTATTCTGTTATTATTATTATCGCTACTGCTATCATCATTATTATTGTTGTTCTTATTATTACTATTAAACATATAATAATAATAATAACATATTATCCTTACTTATATTATTATTCTTTTCATCGTTAATTTGTGATGATATTATCAAATTGTCACCATTTTTATTATCGTTGCAAATAACATTTTATTACAAAGACAATTATCATTACCATTATTATTTCTTATTTTCAATATTATTGTTACTTTTATTAATATAGTTATTTATATTATGATTATTACTATTATTCTCATTATCATTATCCTTTAATCAAAACAATTATCATCATCACTTTTAACACCATCATTTCCACTATCATTGTTGTCATTATCGTGATTGTTATTGTTATAAATATTCTTATTATTATTTCATTCTCTTTTAATTTATTTTATTACTATCATTAGTAGTAAAATTACTATTTTATCTTTTACTATATTTATTATCATTATTATTACCATTATCATTATTATCATCATCATTATTATCATAACTATTATCATCGTTGTTATTATTTTTTATTATTTTTATCATTATCGTCATCATCATCATCATCATCATCATCATCATCATCATCATCAACATCATCATCATTATCATCATTATCATAACTATTATCATTGTTATTTTTTTTTGTCATCATCGTCATCATCCTCAACATCATCATCATCATCATCATCATCATTATTATCATTACTGATATTCTTATTCTGCTTCTTCTTATTCTTATTATTTTCTTGTCATCATTATCATTAGCATTATCTTACTTATAGCTATCATTATATTTGTTGTTATTATTAGCGCTATTTCATTTTTATCTTTTTTATCATTATTATAGATGCTTTATTAATTACTAAGATCATTAACACTATCATTCCGTGTTTATAATACTTTTTTTATTTATGAATATTATGATTGATATTACGATTACTATTATTATACAATAATCATTATCATTTATCATCATTATTGTTGTCGTTATTAACACCTATTACCATCATTATTAACATTTTTGTTATCAATGTTATTATTACTTTTATCATCAGCAGCATTATTGTTTTTGCTGTTATTATTGTTCTTAGTATCATAATTATTATCATTATCACTACAATCAATATCATTATCATTCTTATTTCAATTATCATCATTATCACTTATCATTATTATTATTAGTAGTAGTAGTAGTATCATTATTAACACAATTATTATTATCATTATCAGCATTATAGTTATTGTTGTTTATATTATCATTATTATCATCATTATCATTAGAATCCTTATTATCACTATTATTATTATCATTATTAGTATTATTATAATCATTATTATTATTATTATTATTATTATAATCACTACAATTAATACTATTATCATAATAATTTCTGATATTACCATGATCAATATTATTATCAGAAATTGCATATTTATACTTATAATTATAGTCAACAAAACTATTGACATTATTGCCCTGTTATTACTATAAATTTGATTATGATAAACATTATTATTATTTTTAGTTTTATAATCATTCTCATTTTCATCATCATTATTATCTTTATCATTGCTGTTGTTGTTGTTATTATTAATATTGTTATAATAATTATTGTCTTTATTAATATCTTTACTATTATTATTATTGTTATTATTATTACCATTATTATATTCATTATCATTATACTTATCATTGTAGTCATTATTACTTTTATTATCATTATCATCATTATTGTTATTATTACTATTGTCATTATTATTATTATTATTATCATTATCATTATTTTCATTATCATTCCTTTTATCATCATCACTAACATTTACATTATTATCATTATCATTATCATAACTATAATCAATATAGAGCAACAAAATTAATTTTATTGATAATAATAATGATGATAATACGCATAATAACAATGATGATAATGATTAACATCATTATGATCATCAGCATCAATTTTATCTTTTTTCATCATGAAAATCATCATTAACGTTTTTATAAATAATTGTTTATTTCACTTACTGTTACTGAGCTGTAGGTGCTTAAATTATTAATACCACTTTTTATTCTTATTATTGTCATTACCATTAACATTTTGTTACCCACAAATACACGCCGGGACCTTTTCCCTTCCCCTCCCTCTCCATTTCTATTGGCTCTGCAGGATCCACCAAAACTTCGCTTCTCATTGCTCCCCCCCTCCCCCCCCAAACCTTCCCCAACACACACTCGCTTGAGGACCATCAGTAGCACCCCCCACCCCCCAGTCCCCTCCAGCCCCTCCCACGAGTATCGGCGTTGGCCACCTGGCGGGAATGTCAAGCAACACGCGCGCCGTGAGCCCATTCCGCTCGCCGCCTCGCCCTTCCCGTCACAAAAGAAGCGCCGGGCTGTGCTGAGTGGCGCGGGAGGGGACGGAGAGGGGGGGGGGTGTTGTGTGTGTTGCTGTGGCTTTATATCTTACATCGGAGTCGGGAGGGGGGGGGTAGGAGGGGGAGGGGGTGAATTGGACTTGGAGAGAAGCCTGGAAAGATTTATGAAGATTTAGCGCTTCTTTCCCTTCCTCTTCTTCCTACCTCCTCCGGGCTAAGGTTATGATTGTTGGGATTCAGTGTAATCTTATAACGGCGAAATGCATAGCAGCAGGATGAAAGTAGAATTACTACGACACATATGGCAAATATGCGCCAACGACGCTGATAAATCTGCAAATAATGTTAGCTACAGTAAAAAAGGAAATGTACGAGTATGTATAAGGCAAACCCAACAGGGAGACATAAATTATCGGAACAATACTTCTATTACTCATTCTT
>NC_091583.1:5838054-5843054 GCF_042767895.1 Penaeus vannamei | reverse complement strand
ATTATTATGATTTTCAGAATCATAATTGTAATCATGATAGGAGTTGTAATATGAATAATGACAATGATGATGATTTTCATCATCATTATCTTTATCATCCCCATTCTTATCGTTCTTATCATTATTACTATTATGATCATTATCATTATTATTGTTATTATTATCATTATCATTATTATTATTATTATCATCTTTGTTATTATCATTGTTATCATCACTATTATCGTTGTTATTGTTATAATCAGATTTTTATTTATTTTATTTTATTTTTATTTATTTATTTATTTATTTTTTATCAGTGTGTCAGCCCAACTTAGACGCCCTTTAATTTTGGTGGTGATCCTGATCCAGGTCCAGGATAGTTAGCCGGATAACTCAAAAACTTTAAACAGATGTTTATCAAATTTCTATCAGAGGCGTTTATTAGGGCAACTTTATGTCATTAAATTAAGGATCCGGATCCAGGAATATTTTAAAGGACTCGTTAGCATTACAGGAAAGAAAAACAAGAAGTGATTTTAATATAATTCTTCAAATGTGAATATCTTTATTGCGTCAGTGAATCTACTGGCTTGGGGAGGTGTGTACTCTCTGAGTGCTTCTATTTATTATTATTATTATTATTATTATTATTATTATCATTATTATTATATTTACTATGATTATTATTCTTGCTGCGACTGCTTTTAGTAGTAGTAGTATTACCTTCACCAAGGAGATTATGATTTTGGTAGCGTTGGTTTGTCAGTTTATTAGTTGGATGGCGCGCAGGATAACAGATGAAATTATTATTAGAGGTGTCTTATCCCAAATTGGATGACATACAGTTTTGATGGTGTGGATCCAGGATTTTTTCAAAGTAATTCATTAGCCTTGCAAGATATGGAAACGCGGAAGTTACCTGTGTACTCGACAAAAAGGTGATTTTGATGTAATTCTGTATGTTTATTCCATGAGGTATACGCTTTCTGAATACTTCTAGTTATTATCAGTTGTATTAACATTATTACTTTCATAATTATCATTCTTATTATTACATTTAATATTGCCATTCTCCTTTTTATTATTAGGGTGATGATGGCGAAGATAATTATATATAACTGTTATGTATAGACATTTTCCATTACTATTGGAATAAGGAATATTATATTTATCACCAATTCTAATATTGGTATTATCATTATTGTTATTATTAAATTTACTACTTGTATTCCTATTATTATCGTTAATGTGTTTGTTATAATAATTAGTTTCATTATTGTTATAACTATTATTATTGTTATCATTATTATTATTATCATCATTATTATTATCATTATTATTATTTTTATATTATTGCTGTCACCAGCATTATTATTATTACTACTTTAACCATGATTATTATTTTATTAGTAGTAGTATTATAGTTATTATTATTACCATTATCATTATTATTATTATTATTATTATTAATAATACTGTTATTGTTATTACTATTATCATTATCATTATTATTCCCATCATCACTTTCATTATTATTACCTTCATTATCTTATTATCATTGTAACACTTATATTCATTATTATTATTACTATCCATCATCATCATCATTATAACGTATTGATATTATCAGAACAAATATTATTATTTTTATCATTATAATCATCATTCAGTATTATTATGATATCTTTATAAACATTATTATGATTTCATTAATATCATCATCAACAATATTATCATCATCATCATAAACATCATTCATCATTATCACATAGTGTTATCATTTGCAGTATAAATGATTGCAGCAGTAACCCCTATTGCCAACTATTAGTATTATTTGCAAAGCGAGATAAGGGCAACTTTACTGCGCTTGAATTACTATTACTATTGCCTTCAAGGAGGTATGCGGTCCCTGAATGCTTCTAGATATTGTTGTTATTATTATTATCCTTATCATTTTCACTACCATTATTGATATTATTATTAATGTTTTTATCTATATCGTTGTTATCATAATAAAAGTAATAATAATTATTATTTTACTTTTAATACTAGTGCTACTATTACTACTACCATTATTATCATTATTACCTATATTATCATTACACTATCATTATTATTATCATTATTGTTGTTATTGCTATCATTATTGTCATTTTTATTTTATCCTTATCATCAATGTCAACATAATCATCATTATTATCATCATTATTGCTGTTATCAATATCATCATCTCTAATAATTTCAGTTTTGACATATTTATTATAATCTGTATGATAATTTTTCAGTATTGTTATCATATCATTGCTTGTAATACTACTTTTGCTATTAGTATTACTATTGACGGTATTAATATCAATGTTAATAAAATGATAATAAAATCATTATTTAGATAATATTGTTATAATTATTGTCAACATTACCTTTATCATCATGATAATTAATACTATCATTATTATCATTATTATTATTGCTATTATTTTGATCATCAGTTATTATTATTGTTAATATCACTCCTTAATTTATCATTTTATTATTATTATTATTATCATTCAGTCATTACTACTACTACTTACATTCTTATCATCCTTAAGCTTTTTGGTGGCAGACCTACTGCAACTGTAGGAGGTCGGTGTCTGTATTCATCGCCCTCCTCGTATTTTCCGCTAAAATTATTCGAGAATCAAAAACCAATCGAACCGAATATAATTCAAAATTCCCTTTTTTCCATTGGGACTCGTCCCTTCCATATTCAGGCCCCTTTTAAGAGCCATTGTTCCAGAAAGAAGCGAGTCGGCGGCAAATTGCGTGGCAGTTATATTTTAGTGTGGCCTGAACCGAGGTATAGACCTTCAGATGATCCATGTCTCAATGAGGCTCTGTATCGTTTAACCACATCTGCGAAGTCTGATGACCAGCCCTCCCCTTTCTTCCCTTTATGGACTGCACAACAGCCATAAATTTAAAGTACTTTTTCCACCATCATCTCCCGCGGTTCGGCAACTCCGGCCCCTTAGCTCGAACAACCGTTCGAGATGAAATCTCCCGTGTCATAAGTTCTCTCCCTCAGTGCTGGGCGGGGACGGTAAATCTGTTCGTTAACGTCCTCGTCTGCTCAGTCTATTTTTTTTTTTCTAGTCTCAGCTTTTGCCGTTTATCGCTTAAGAGAGCGTAGGCTTAGGATGCGGCGGCGTGACTTTGGTGCCTTTCGTTTCTAATAGATCTTTGAACACAGAACCCTAAGAAAATATAAGATACATCTACAGACACATTAAAACTGGACCACTCTCTCCGAACACACGTTCGCACATGCACCTGAGGTAGAAACGTCTGCGTCAGCTGAATCGCCCTCCACTGTGGTCGATCTGTAGCGAGTGAAATGCCGGAGTTTCCCCTCGTATCCCCTTAACGCAGACGATGAGGGTGCCCTCTACGTGGCTGCGCAGTCCGAAAAAAAACCTTTGTTACCCGCTACAGTTTAGATGTGAATTACAATATTCTTTACCAAGAAGAGGAAAATGAACACGGCACACGATTCTGCGCAAGGGAAAAAGGCGCAGGTGAAAACGCACAGCCCGAAAACAATAGCGGGCGACCGCCACTCTGGTCCGAGACATCAGAGAGAACACATAGACATTGTTTTTATTTTGTGATTATTTGATTTTATAGTGTTCATTCTCTTTTATATATCTTTTTTCGTATTTGTGAGACGGTGGAACACATCAGGAACAGCAATGACATCAAATATTTAAGGTAACAGTGATTTTTATTGATTATGTTTGTATCATTGGTTTGCATGGACTAATGATATTTTATTATTTTCTCTCTTATTTCACGCAAGTCGATATTTTGTTATTTTGCTGAGCATGATGGGAAAAATTTTGGAAGCGCATGGGTGGCGATGGATATCAACAAGGAATCGCATGGTGTTTTATTTGACATTAATTTGTAGGATGGCATCCTTTATTTTGTCATTTGTGGTAGCATGGAATATGCAGTTGTATCATAAGGTATGTTTTGTTATATTATACATAATATTTGCATGTAATCAAGTGTAACCAGGAGTGTTTACTTTTCATGTTTGCGGTTGATGTCTATTCCCAAAACTCATGATCTTATATTTGATGAAGCTGAAGAAATACAGTTGATTTGAATGCGACAAAATTGTCTTTTCAGTTTTAAGTAGCAGAGTGACATGCTGTTCATAGGGATCACTTATTCTGTTTATAAGAAATGATACTTCACGCTCACCAGATGAGGCAATGTTGTGAGTGTTATGTTAAATTATAATATTTCAAGGTTATTTCATTTCATGCAATTTAATAATGTGACATTGCGCAAAATGTGTTGTGATATATCTTGTGAAAGCCTTTTCCTAAGAAAGTGCCTTTAACATATGAAAACTAAAAATAAGCATTATAAGGAATAGATTTCCAGTGATGTGTATGATTTTATATAATTAATTTGTGCTTTTTCTGATCAATGCATGGGATATGTTTGCATGTGCATTTATTAATGTTAAGGCTATTTCAGGTCGAAATAAATGATTACGACAAGCCGTGTTTTTCTTGTGACCCGTGAAACAATGTTTATGTATGCTGTCACTCCTACAGTAAAATACAGAACCGAGTTTTTTTCTGGAACCCTTTTTTTTATCGCTTTGAATATTTTATTCTTACTAGAATATTTTATTTCATTTTATTTTTGTTTTAATCTGTATGGCCTTGGTTTTATATTAGATTCATGAGGCTTTACATTAGTATTTCTCCTGGGTTCAATGGGGTTTATCTGTTTGTTTTACTTTAACTTTAATATGAATTTTAACTTTTACTGATTTTGCCATCTTTGATTTTATGTAAACCAGAGCCATATATCCAATACCAATCTGAAAGAAATCAACACCTGAGATGTACATATCCTGGCCTAAATTAAAATTAAGGGAAGCGCCATACGCTACCACGTTATCTTTTCTTGATATAAAGATGAGATAAATAATAATAATAAATTACAGTGAAACACGG
>NC_091583.1:5775554-5778054 GCF_042767895.1 Penaeus vannamei | reverse complement strand
TCCTTTTCTTCTGATATCAGATACTCAGCTCTAGGCGTTGGTCTGGCATATATTTAAAATGTTGGAATGAATGATTCTTCATCAATGTGAACTCTCATGGAAAAGGGTCAGCTAGAAGTAGCAAATTCCTTTTCCGTTAAAAGAAAGAGAGAGAAAAAAACAAACGAGATAGACATCTTCAGCTTGGAAGGTGTTTCCTCTCTCTTATATCCTTTCCAGTAAATACATGTAGAGCGAAGAATCAGAGCATTAGCGTCTTCTGAAAGGAAGAGGAAGATGCGAACAGCGGGAGATGCTTAGTAAAATATTCCCTTCTTTCCTTGCCCTTCCCACAGACCCTTCCGTGCAAGCAACACATGCTTTCAAGTCATTTTCAACACCCGCATATAAACAAACAGACAAAAATCGGAAACATGTACCCGTTCACTACAACTTGTCTCGAGAAACAAAGAAGGCGAAATGATAACAAACAAAGAGTCAGTGCAATATGCAAATCTCGCTGATACAACAAAGCAATTTACATTCAGTACGGATATCCACAGGGACACTTCTAGTCTGCATTCTCTGGATGTAGTTTTATTTGCATGATATACATAAACTTTGACCTTTCAGACTCCCACAGAGATAGGAGAGTCAGCAATGAAATTCGGTATCAGAGAAAACAGAAAACGGATCTTAAGGTTCATGCCTTCAACTTTGATCTGCTTATGAATATCCGCATTAGCATCGGAATCGTATGTAAAGGGCGAATGAAAATTGATGCTAAGTGAATTTCTCGAGATACACAGAGGAAGGAGCTCGACAAGTCAGTGACCGACATAAAAGGCAAGCAAGCCAGCCAACCCAGCGGCGGGAAGGACTTTCAGAGGCTTGGGCCAAGCTCGGCTATTTTTTCTTCTGCTTTTGTTTTTTTTCCCTCCACACAACAGTCGAGGTACGCTTATGAATATTTCTATTCCCGTTATTCATTGCCCTTTCGCGGTGAATCGCTCTCGGATGCTTTGTTGCCGTCGCGTTTTTCAGAAAGATGTAATCAGGAAACAAATAATCTTGGGGAAGAAGGTAGTGTTGACAGATTTTTTCGTTTTTTTTTTTTTTTTTAATAGTTTATTGTATTCTTAACTTAATATTCACGTATCTAGTTTTCACGTGGATGTTCGAACCGATATTTCATTGTTAATCGTTGAACTAGTCGTAGATAGTGGTCTGCAGACATTTAATGCAAACATACCTCCCGTTTCATCGTATTCATACTGGCTCTGCAATATCTCTTCCAGAGCACGCAAGGCCTAGGGGCCTTGCGTGAGCGTTTACCCCTGTGTTTGTTGCAGAGCAAGGACCGGCTCGCGTGCACAGTAGAGGGAAAGGCAGGTTGCACCACCTTCTGCCTCTCGTATATCAAGCGATGATTCTTCATTTTTGTCCTTCCTTTTCGACTTAAGTTTGTGGCGCCGCTCGTTAAGCCTAACAATGATAGATGCTGCTGTGCGAGCGCGCCGCGAAGCAGGTCACAAACGGCAGCTAATGATTCGGAAGTGACTGATCGTCGGGCGCTCCTCGCTGATCACGACGAGAACCGAACATCCGACGGCCCGCCCCTGGGAGACTCTCGGGCGGCCAGAGCGCCCTCAGGAAAGGTGTGCGCGTGCTCATGTATATATAGTGGACCTAGAAACATACAAGTATGATGGAGAACACGCACACACACACATATATATTTAAATATGTGTGTGTATATATATATATATATATATATATATATATATATATATATATATATATATATATATATATATATATATATATATATATATGTGTGTGTGTGTGTGTGTGTGTGTGTGTGTGTGTGTGAGAGTGTGTGTGTGTCTGTATATATATATATATATATATATATATATATATATATATATATATATTTATATATATATATATATATATATATATATATATATATACTGTATATACATAAAGCATATGAATATATGCATATATATATATATATATATATATATATATATATATATATATATATATATATATATATATATATATATATATATATATATATATATATATATATATATATATATATATATATATATATATATATATATATACATATGTATATATATACTGCATATACATATAGTATATAGATAAATATAAGCACATATATCATCATCATCATCCGGAGCTAACGCCGACGGGGGCGCATAGCCGCGTCCACCTGCTTCCACCTTTTGGGATCCCTCATGGCAAGTCGCCAGGCAGGGGCCCGGCCCATCTCGAGCTCTTCCCGACAGGTTTGATCGATCTGCCCAAGCCACGACCTCCTAGGTCTTCCCACAGGCCTCCTCCAACCAGGGTTGTCTCTTACAGAGAGAACCTGATGGGCAGGATCAGCCTGTGGAAAACGAGCCAGGTGGCCATATAGCCTGCGTTGGCGATCCCGGATTGTGCAGGTAACAGGTCTTGTGCCGGTCTCACGGTGCAGCCGTTG
>NC_091583.1:5771810-5775054 GCF_042767895.1 Penaeus vannamei | reverse complement strand
TGTCATATAAGATAATTGACAACCGCATTGATGGAAATTCTTTTCTCGGAGTTAGCATGGTGTGAAAAAGCAATTGTAAAAGAGAGAGAGAGAGAGAGAGAGAGAGAGAGAGAGAGAGAGAGAGAGAGAGAGAGAGAGAGAGAGAGAGAGAGAGAGAGAGAGAGAGAGAGAGAGAAATGCTCCTGTAATATCAATCGTTATATTAGACAAAATTAATTTGGAGAACCGCATTTTGTTAAGCGCATATTCCTACTTGTTTCTGTATGAACCGGAACAGGGGATACTTCCCTCCTTCACAGGCAGCAAGCACAATGCACCAGGCATTCCCTCTTCTTATTACAAGGCCTCTTCGTAAATATATATATGCAGCAAATCCCTTTAATACAAAACTGCCCTTCCATGCCGCGGGTCTGAGGCAGGTGTGCCGGTCGTCGCTGCTACAGGCGCTCATTACCAAGAAGAAAAGAGTGTACACACCTGTTTCTTTATTACTCACGTCGTTTCTTTGAGAGCGTAATATGTGACATGACTTTAGGTGCATCAGCCTTGAATAGGAGATGAAATGGAGGTCTTTTGTGTGTTGCCCAAACATCTTGTTGTGTCATAGTGTTTGCTCCCGCTCTGCACACCTCCGATTCTCTGTGAGCGGCGCCCCCTAATGGGGTAGAGGCACTGGGCGTGTGTCCGCCGCTTTTGTGTCGAACGCATGAATTCCTAATGAGATACGCTTGTGGGAGAATGAGCGATGCGCGAGCAAACAAACAAGCTGCTGCATAATAGGTTAAGGTGTAAATACTTCCGAGAGGAACAGTCTTTCTATACATTCAGTTCACTTTCATTTTTTTTTTTCAGGTACAAATAAATACACTAAATCGTAAGAAGTAGATATAAGAATTTGTAAGAGAAGTGAATGTGCATATGAAACGCTTACTGTTTTCTTAATATAGTAAGGAAATGCAGATGGTAAACTATTATACATAAAACTGTATTCAAGGTCATATTTGTCTGTATAGAAAACTTTAGCAAAAAAGAAAAAATCATCGGTAGTCGCACCAATGATTCTGAAAACGGAAGTTGTGCTTTGAAGCAGATGGATCGCCGTGCAGTAAGGCCTAATGAAGTCACTTTGTAGCAGATTACCGATGGTGCCTAGTTATTTACAACAATCTTGCCATCAGGTTTATCGACAGCGATTGCTTTTTGTCCACACAGGCTTGTGTTTCTCCCTTTGGTCGAAACTACGTAAATAGAATCGATTTCCCTTGGTGCAGCAGTTCCCGCATTCCAGGTAAAAGGAATACAACTTGCGACGCTCTCCCCACTTCGGCCGCCCACGTCAGCAGCCGGCACCGAGGGCGGGGCACGAGGGCCAGAGGCCTGGGGGGGGGGGGCAACGAGACGGAGCTTCGCCTGGTCCTCCGGCCGTGAAATAATCCTCAGAAATGCCTAGACAGCCAGCGAGGGGGAGAGCAGAGCGGCCAATAAAGAACATTAAGAACCCTTTTACGGGAGATGTCGCAGCGCAAACCCTTCGGCCGCTATGAAAGCGGCTCAATATGCGATACTAAGCGGCGCTGGACACGAGGTCGCGGCCGCCCGCCTACACCGGCCGCGCGCCCGCCGACAGGCCATCAAGCGCCCACCCAAGGCGCCGACCCCTGAGGCTCGGGGAGCAGAGCGCCATTACGCCTCCAATCAGGGAGCCAAGCGGCAGGAGATGGCGTCGTATCAACTCTGGTTTTGTGACATTTCTCTTTCTTGCCGTCCGGAGGCGCTGCCCGGGGGACGCAAGGGCGATTTGTCTCCGGCTGTCGCGTCGGGAAGACAGCGGCGGCCCTGAGGGTAGTCACCTGCGCTGCGCTGAACAGGAGCTCCTTTGCATCTCTCTCTCTCTCTCTTCTTGCCTCCGCCCCCCCCCCCCCTCTCTCTCTGCTTAACGCCCCCTCTCTCTCTCTCTTCCTGCCCCCCCCCCCCCACTCTCTCTCTGGTTACCCCCCCTCTCTCTCTCTCTTCCTGCCTCCGCCCCCCCACTTTCTCTCTGCCTACCCCCCCCCCCTCTCTCAATCTCTCTCTCTCTCTCCCCCTCTCTCTCTTCCTGCCTCCACCTCCCCCTCTCTTTCTCTCTCTCTCTCTCTCTTCCTGCCTCCGTCTCTCTCTTTCTCTGTCAAGGTTTTGTATCCTCCTACTTGGCTGTGCAAGGAAACACGTGCCTCCAACCAATATCAAGAGATGTTAGTTGTGGAGACTGGTAGTGTGGATGAAGGTTGTGATTCGTGCTAGTGCAGGGAAGTGCCGGGCAGGGGGTAGCCCGGCAGGGATGTAGGTGACCCCAGGAGGAGTCCGCGTCCGAGCAGAGACACGACTCTGGGTAGAGTGGGTGACTCTCAGAGGGGAAGCGTCCGGGCGAAACCGCGGGTCGATGTAGAGTGGAGTATAGAGTTCAGGAGCGGGTCAATGGTCACGAGCGCTGGGGCGTGGCTAGTCAACACGCCGCGCGATTGGTAGCAGAGGGCCTGACCTCCAGGAACGTCTAGTGACTCAGACTCTCTCATTCCCTGCCTCTGTCCTCTCTCTATCTTTCTTTTCAAACTTCTTCATCCACTTCAGTGTTCCTCGTCCTCCCAGTCTCCTCCCATTTCTCATCCCTGTCCTTCTTGTTCCCGGCGCCCCTCCCCTTTTCCCCCTTCGGCCTTTGTCCCTCCGTCCAGGAAGCCAAATTACCTTCTTGGCTTAGAACTGATTACTCACCAAATGCATAATTATCTGCAACTTTTCTCCCATGCTTGAAAATCGCAAGAAAATTGCTGGTCGATTAGTCTGACTCATGTGAAGCTTAGAAAAGTTATTGCCGGATTCAGGAGTCCATTGCGCTCCTTGTATATCTTTTCCTTTCTCCCCTACGTTGAAGAAAGATGCTCCAAGCATGGGTTTGCTTATCGCCCTCTGCTTACGCCATGCAAAGATGAGCGCACAGGTAGGGATGCCTAAGCTTACAGTCTTGTAAATTTATCTCCCTCTCACTCTCTCTTTTTCTTTCTTTCTCTCTCTCTCTCTCTGTCTCTCTCTCTCTCTCTCTCTCTCTCTCTCTCTCTCTCTCTCTCTCTCTCTCTCTCTCTCTCTCTCTCTGCATCTATCTATCTATCTCTGTCGCTCTCTCTCACTGATCCTATCTAAATATCGCTCTCTCTTCCATACCGCCCCCCCCCCCCTCTCTCTCTCTCTCTCTCTCTCTCTCTCTCTCTGC
>NC_091583.1:5739530-5749530 GCF_042767895.1 Penaeus vannamei | reverse complement strand
TATACCGTCCAACTTGGCCTTTATATCAAGTTATTTCGTTTTTTTTTTTTTTTTTTTTTTTTTTTTTTTTTTTTTTTTTACACAAGTATTTTGACTAGGTTCCTGTCGGCATTAACTTTTGATTTTATCTTTGTTAACATCCTTTTGTGTTGGATGTGAACACTGTAACGTAATTCAGGGACTTGAATATTTTTATGCTGACCCCGATTAACAGAACGTAAAGAGGTGGGAGCCAACTCAGAAAAATTCACGTTTTATATTTTTGTAAGTATATCCAGTGTAGGTTTCATGTGATAAATTAATGATGCACACATCTTTTTCTATTATATTTCCATGACTGAAAAGGCCATGGCAATAGAATGAAAATGGTAATGCTCATAATAATGATGATAAAAATGACTATAATAGTGATAGCAGTAATAATAAAAAATAAAAATTACATTAATAATATGATGCCAATGATGTTGATGATAACAGTAATAACAAAATTGTGATAATGATTGTAATAACAATTATGGAATTAAAGTTGATAATCACAAAACCAATGATACAGATAATAGCAATTATGGTAATTATAGGTAGCAGTCATAGAAATAATTATGATGATAATAATGATAATGATAATAATGTTAATAACAGGAACAACAACGGAATTAATAATAATAACACTGATAATAATAAGAAATATAATAATACTGATATCAATACTACTAATAATGATGTTAATAGGAATGTAGTAATGATATTCATGAAGATAACAATAATATGACAATAATAACTACTGCACTGATAATAATTATGATAAAAATAATGCCAATTATAAAAAAAATAATGATAAAAAATAGTGTTATAATAAACATGGTAAACATAATAATAATAATAATTATAATAATAACAATAATAAGAAGAAAAAGAATAAGATTAATAATAAAAATAATACTAATAATAACAATAATAATAACAGTGGTAATGATAACAACTGTAGGGTATGGCTGCGCACTCGACCATACGAAGGTCGTTTTCAGGAACCGCGGCCAACGCCATAGTGCGGGTATGTCACGCACACATGTACATTTTCAAAGTCACCTGCGGCTGTCCCGAAAACATTTTTATTTTGTCAGCGACTAATCATCATCTAAGAATAATGACAGAGACCTTGCCTAGATGGTAATGCGCATTATTAACCGTCTCGCTACTTTAATGGCGTTGAAGTCGCCAAGCAAAATAAATAGGATATACTTATTTGCTAACTTAAATATTGTAAATATGTTATGACCGGTATGCATAGTTTATGATACAACAGTGTATTGTCTGATTTTCTCTTTATCCTTTACCTTATATTCCATTTTCAATTTTTCCTACTCTTTAGCGACGTCCACGAAATGTCATGGTAACCAAAGAGTGATTTCTCTCTCTCTCTCTCTCTCGCTCTCCCTTTTCGTGGTTGTTTAGGTCGTTTGATTATTAACTATCGGGTTCGTGATCGGGTACTTCATTTGCATATTTTCTCCTCTTTGCGCCGTGTGTGTGTGACATGCTACATTACCATCTGAAGGGTGCACTCTCTTACATGAAGTCATACTCTGTGAGGCCAAGTGTTAGAGAGCCTCAAAGGACCAAGTGAAATAGAGGCGTATTGCATGAGGATCCGTATCTCCAGTGTTACCGTCAAATTTTACAAGTAAATTAACATTTAGTTTTCTTTTTTTCAGCTTGAGGACCCGCACCTCCTGGGATAAAGATCTAGGTCAGGATATCTTATTGATTTTTTTTTCCTTCATGTGATGTCTCGGTTGATTCCTGTCTAACCGTATGGGTGTATAATCTTCATAATCAATCTCTTCTTTAACTTTCCATTTGTATACCGTCTAACTTGGCCTTCATATCAAGTTATTATTATTATTTTTTATTTATTTATTATTATTTTTTCACACAAGTATTTTACTAGGTTCCTGTCGGCATTAACTTTTGATTTTATCTTTGTTAACATCCTTTTGTGTTGGATGTGAACACTGTAACGTAATTCAGGGACTTGAACATTTTTATGCTGACCCCGATTAACAGAACGTAAAGAGGTGGGAGCCAACTCAGAAAAATTCACGTTTTATATTTTTGTAAGTATATCTAGTGTAGGTTTCATGTGATAAATTAATGATGCACACATCTTTTTCTATTATATTTCCATGACTGAAAAGGCCATGGCAATAGAATGAAAATGGTAATGCTCATAATAATGATGATAAAAATGACTATAATAGTGATAGCAGTAATAATAAAAAATAAAAATTACATTAATAAGATGATGCTAATAATGTTGATGATAACAGCAATAACAAAATTGTGATAATGATTGTAATAACAATTATGGAATTAAAGTTGATAATCACAAAACCAATGATACAGATAATAGCAATTATGGTAATGATAGGTAGCAGTCATAGAAATAATTATGATGATAATGATAATGATAATAATGTTAATAACAGGAACAACAACGGAATTAATAATAACAACACTGATAATAATAAGAAGAAATATAATAATACTGATATCAATACTACTAATAATGATGTTAATAGGAATGTAGTAATGATATTCATGAAGATAACAATAATATGACAATAATAACTACTGCACTGATAATAATTATGATGATAAAAATAATGCTAATTATAAAAAAATAATGATAAATATTAGTGTTATAAAAAAACATTGTACACATATTAATAATAATGATAAGAAGAAGAAGAAGAAAAAGAAAAAGAAAAAGAAAAAGAAGAAGAAAAAGAAAAAGAAAATAATAATAATGATAATAATAATAATAATAATAATAATAATAAAAAGAAGAAGAAGAAGAAAGAAAAAGAAAAGAAAAAGAAAAAGAAAAAGAAAAAGAAAAAGGAAAGAAAAAGAAAAGAAAAGAAAAGAAAAGAAAAGAAAAGAAAAGAAAAGAAAAGAAAAGAAAAGAAAAGAAAAGAAAAGAAAAGAAAAGAAAAGAAAAGAAAAGAAAAGAAAAGAAAAGAAAAGAAAAGAAAAGAAAAGAAAAGAAAAGAAAAGAAAAGAAAAGAAAAGAAAAAGAAAAAGAAAAAGAAAAAGAAAGAATAATAAGTATAAGAAAAATAACAATAATAATAATAACAGTGGTAATGATAACTGAGTGTATGGCTGCGCACTCGACCATACGAAGGTCGTTTCCAGGAACCGCGGCCAACGCCATAGTGCGGGTATGTCACGCACACATGTACATTTTCAAAGTCACCTGCGGCTGTCCCGAAAACATTTTTATTTTGACAGCGACTAATCATCATCTAAGAATAATGACAGAGACTTTGCCTAGATGATAATGCGCATTATTAACCGTCTCGCTACTTTAATGGCGTTGAAGTCGCCAAGCAAAATAAATAGGATATACTTATTTGCTAAATTAAATATTGTAAATATGTTATGACCGGTATGCATAGTTTATGATACAACAGTGTATTGTCTGATTTTCTCTTTATCCTTTACCTTATATTCCATTTTCAATTTTTCCTACTCTTTAGCGACGTCCCCGAAATGTCATGGTAACCACCAAAGAGTGGTTTCTCTCTCTCTCCCTCTCTCTACCTTTTCATAGTTGTTTGGGTCCTATAGATTATTAACTATCGGGTTCGTGATCGGGTACTTCATTTGCATATTTTCTCCTCTTTGTGCCGTGTGTGTGTGACATGCTACATTACCATCTGAAGGGTGCACTCTCTTACATGAAGTCATACTCAGTGAGGCCAAGTGTTAGAGAGCTTCGAAGGACCAAGTGAAATAGAGGCGTATTGCATGAGGATCCGTATCTCCAGTGTTACCGTCAATTTTTACAAGTAAATTAACATTTAGTTTTCTTTTTGCAGCTTGAGGACCCGCACCTCCTGGGATAAAGATTTAGGTCAGGATATTTTATTGATCTTTTTTCCTTCATGTGATGTCTCGGTTGATTCCTGTCTGACCGTGTGGGTGTACAGTCTTCATAATCAATCTCTTCTTTAACTTTCCATTTTTATACCGTCTAACTTGGCCTTTATATCAAGTTATTATTATTATTATTATTATTATTTTTACACAAGTATATTTACTAGGTTCCTGTCGGCATTAACTTTTGATTTTATCTTTGTTAACATCCTTTTGTGTTGGATCTGAACACTGTAACGTAATTCAGGGACTTGAACATTTATATGCTGACCCCGATTAACAGAACGTAAAGAGGTGGGAGCCAACTCAGAAAAATTCACGTTTTATATTTTTGTAAGTATATCTAGTGTAGGTTTCATGTGATAAATTAATGATGCACACATCTTTTTCTATTATATTTCCATGACTGAAAAGGCCATGGCAATAGAATGAAAATGCTAATGCTCATAATAATGGTGATAAAAATGACTATAATAGTGATAGCAGTGATAATAAAAAATAAAAATTACATTAATAATATGATGCCAATGATGATGATAACAGTAATAATAGAATTCTGATAATGATTGTAATAACAATTATGGAATTAAAGTTGATAATCACAAAACCAATGATACAGATAATAGCAATTATGGTAATGATAGGTAGCAGTCATAGAAATAATAATGATGATAATAATGATAATGATAATAATGTTAATAACAGGAACAACAACGGAATTAATAATAACAACACTGATAATAATAAGAAGAAATATAATAATACTGATATCAATACTACTAATAATGATGTTAATAGGAATGCAGTAATGATATCCATGAAGATAACAATAATATGACAATAATAACTACTGCACTGATAATAATTATGATGATAAAAATAATGCTAATTATAAAAAAATAATGATAAAAATTTGTGTTATAATAAACATGGTAAACATAATAATAAGAAGAAAAAGGAAAAGAAAAAGAAAAAGAAAAAGAAAAAGAAAAAGAAAAAGAAAAAGAAAAAGAAAAAGAAAAAGAAAAAGAAAAAGAAAAAGAAAAAGAAAAAGAAAAAGAAAGGAAAAGGAAAAGGAAAAGAAAAAGAAAAAGAAAAAGAAAAAGAAAAAGAAAAAGAAAAAGAAAAAGAAAAAGAAAAAGAAAAAGAAAAAGAAAAAGAAAAAGAAAAAGAAAAAGAAAAAGAAAAAGAAAAAGAAAAAGAAAAAGAAAAAGAAAAAAAATAACAATAATAATAATAACTGGTAATGATAACTGAGTGTATGGCTGCGCACTCGACCATACGAAGGTCGTTTCCAGGAACCGCGGCCAACGCCATAGTGCGGGTATGTCACGCACACATGTACATTTTCAAAGTCACCTGCGGCTGTCCCGAAAACATTTTTATTTTGACAGCGACTAATCATCATCTAAGAATAATGACAGAGACCTTGCCTATATGGTAATGCGCATTATTAACCGTCTCGCTACTTTAATGGCGTTGAAGTCGCCAAGCAAAATAAATAGGATATACTTATTTGCTAAATTAAATATTGTAAATATGTTATGAACGGTATGCATAGTTTATAATACATTTTTTCCTACTCTTTAGCGACGTCCCCGAAATGTCATGGTAACCACCAAAGAGTGGTTTCTCTCTCTCTCTCTCTCTCTCTCGCTCTCCCATTTCGTGGCTGTTTAGGTCGTTTGATTATTAACTATCGGGTTTGTGATCGGGTACTTCATTTGCATATCTTCTCCTCTTTGTGCCGTGTGTGTGTGACATGCTACATTACCATCTGAAGGGTGCACTCTCTTACATGAAGTCATACTCAGTGAGGCCAAGTGTTAGAGAGCTTCGAAGGACCAAGTGAAATAGAGGCGTATTGCATGAGGATCCGTATCTCCAGTGTTACCGTCAATTTTTACAAGTAAATTAACTTTTTTTTTTTTTTTTTTTTTTCAGCTTGAGGACCCGCACCTCCTGGGATAAAGATCTAGGTCAGGATATTTTATTGATTTTTCTTCCTTCATGTGATGTCTCGGTTGATTCCTTAACGTTCCATTTTTATACCGTCTAACTTGGCCTTTATATCAAGTTATTTCGTTTTTTTTTTTTTTTTTTTGTTTTTTTACACAAGTATTTTTACTAGGTTCCTGTCGGCATTAACTTTTGATTTTATCTTTGTTAACATCCTTTTGTGTTGGATGTGAACACTGTTACGTAATTCAGGGACTGGAATATTTTTATGCTGACCCCGATTAACAGAACGTAAAGAGGTGGGAGCCAACTCAGAAAAATTCACGTTTTATATTTTTGTAAGTATATCTAGTGTAGGTTTCATGTGATAAATTAATGATGCACACATCTTTTTCTATTATATTTCCATGACTGAAAAGGCCATGGCAATAGAATGAAAATGCTAATGCTCATAATAATGATGATAAAAATGACTATAATAGTGATAGCAGTGATAATAAAAAATAAAAATTACATTAATAATATGATGCCAATGATGATGATAACAGTAATAATAGAATTCTGATAATGATTGTAATAACAATTATGGAATTAAAGTTGATAATCACAAAACCAATGATACAGATAATAGCAATTATGGTAATGATATAGTCATAGAAATAATTATGATAATAATGATAATGATAATAATGTTAATAACAGGAACAACAACGGAATTAATAATAATAACAACACTGATAATAATAATAAGAAATATAATAATGCTGATATCAATACTACTAATAATGATGATAATAGGAATGTAGTAATAATATTCATGAACATCACAATAATATGACAATAATAACTACTGCACTGATAATAATTATGATGATAAAAATAATGCTAATTATAAAAAAAATGATAAAAATTAGTGTTATAATAAACATGGTAAACATAATAATAACAAAAAGAAAAAGAAAAAGGAAAAGAATAATAACAATAATAATAATAACAGTGGTAATGATAACTGAGTGTATGGCTGCGCACTCGACCATACGAAGGTCGTTTCCAGGAACCGCGGCCAACGCCATAGTGCGGGTATGTCACGCACACATGTACATTTTCAAAGTCACCTGCGGCTGTCCCGAAAACATTTTTATTTTGTCAGCGACTAATCATCATCTAAGAATAATGACAGAGACCTTGCCTAGATGGTAATGCGCATTATTAACCGTCTCGCTACTTTAATGGCGTTGAAGTCGCCAAGCAAAATAAATAGGATATACTTATTTGCTAAATTAAATATTGTAAATATGTTATGACCGGTATGCATAGTTTATGATACAACAGTGTATTGTCTGATTTTCTCTTTATCCTTTACCTTATATTCCATTTTCAATTTTTCCTACTCTTTAGCGACGTCCCCGAAATGTCATGGTAACCACCAAAGAGTGATTTCTCTCTCTCTCTCTCTCTCTCTCGCTCTCCCTTTTCATGGATGTTTAGGTCGTTTGATTATTAACTATCGGGTTCGTGATCGGGTACTTCATTTGCATATTTTCTCCTCTTTGTGCCGTGTGTGTGTGACATGCTACATTACCATCTGAAGGGTGCACTCTCTTACATGAAGTCATACTCAGTGAGGCCAAGTTTTAGAGAGCTTCAAAGGACCAAGTGAAATAGAGGCGTATTGCATGAGGATCCGTATCTCCAGTTTTACCGTCATTTTTTACAAGTAAATTAACATTTAGTTTTCTTTTTTTCAGCTTGAGGACCCGCACCTCCTGGGATAAAGATCTAGGTCAGGATATTTTATTGATTTTTTTCCTTCATGTGATGTCTCGGTTGATTCCTGTCTGACCGTGTGGGTGTACAGTCTTCATAATCAATCTTTTCTTTTAACTTTCCATTTATATACCGTCTAACTTGGCCTTTATATCAAGTTATATCGTTTTTTTTTTTTTTTTTTTTTTTTTTTTTACACAAGTATTTTTACTAGGTTCCTGTCGGCATTAACTTTTGATTTTACCACTCCTAAAGTTCTGGCTCTGATAAGGTTGAATACATAAATCTTTTTCGGACTCAGGTCTCCTGATCAGCATATTGCTAGTTACTCTGATATCTCGCAACCCCAAAAAGGCTGTAAAAGGCTAAATGAATCAGAGTATAATAAGCTGATTTCAAAGAAGAGGCTATAACTATTGCTATACCTGGGTTCCCGCGTCTAGCAGGCGGATGCTCAAACCAAAGGGAAGAATTCTATGATCTCGCATTTTTCTTCAAAATACGTCCACGCCTATGCTATCTATCTTTTCTCATTTACACACACGTCCAGCATTCAGTACACATACTTTATTTCCCTTCCACCCTTCTCTTATACAACGACCACACCCACTTACACAATATACACGGTTCCCGAACCTACTAATCGGGTGGTGGCAGCGTGCCGTAGGCCTGGAACCTCATATCTGCTGACGAAATTTACACTGAACAATCCTCGTTTGAACCCGGACTCAACCAGACACAGTAAAAGTCTACTAAGTCTACGTCCTGCTACAATAATAATGATAATGATTATTATCATTGTCATTATTATAACAAAATTATAATAATGATAATTATTATAAAAATAGTAATAATAATGATTACAGCAGTTGTAACAACTATAATAAAGTGATAATAGTGATGAAGAAAAATAATAGTTTAAATATTAACAATAATGATAATAACAATAACAATAATAGTGTTAGTAATATTAACAATAGCAATAACAACAACAACAACAATAATAATAATAATAATGATAACAATAACAATACTGCAACTAATAAAGATAATAATAAAAGTGATAATGATAATGGTTATTGTGATAGCAATCATCACAATAATAATTATTATAATAATAGCAGTGATAAGAACGACAAATATGATAATTGTAATAATAATCCTCTTCCTCATTACCACTATTATTGTTAAAGTGGTATTTCAGAGCCTGGAATCTATGCACTGTACATATTTTTACTTAGCTGCTGACTGCCTAATCCAAGATAAGCATATATTTCACTGTTTTATCTCGTGATGATGATCATTTTATTCATACCAATATAGATTTGCGTTTTTACGAACGATGGTCGACGTGGCTGATGACGCCATGAACTTAATGGATATAAGCGGGAAATAGATTCCTTCTCCTTCTCCTCTTAAGTGATTTTCCTTGCTGAAGGGCAAGTGGGATACTCGGCACCTTTAGAGATCATATCACACACAAAAAAAGTTAATTTCTGTTTTTTTCTGGCAATGTTCATTGTGCACATTAGCTGGACATGATTCTTTGTTATTAATATTAAATTTAGATTTTACATGAAACATAAAGATTATTAATTTTATTGAATATCAGTAATTTCTTTTCATCGTTTCCTTCTGTTTAAATAATTTGTTTAACTTTATTTTCATTCGATGATACCACTTCTTGGAATCAATTTACCTGTGAAGGACTGATATTGGCTCCGGAGCCACAATATCTCCTATGATTATCATTATTATCATTGTTGTATTCATATCATTATTGTTATTGTTATTATTGTTATTATTGCCATCATCATCATCATCATCATTATCATTATTGTTGATTAATTCTCTTATGATTATAATCATTATTCTTATTTTTTTTCATTATCTTATTGTTATCATTAGTATCAATTATATTATGATTATTATTATTGCTGTTATGTTTATTATCTTTATCAATATTATTATTATTTTTATTATTATCATTGTTATCATTATTATCTTTGTTATTTTTTTATTGTTATTATAATTATTATTATTATTATTATTATTATTATTATTATTATTATTATTATTATTATTATTATTATTATTATTATTATTATTATTATTATCACCATCATTATCACCATCAACGTAATCATTATTACTACTACTACTACTACTACTACTATTACTACTACTATTACTTCTTTTACTACTACTACTATTATTATCATCATTGTTATTGTTATCATTATCATTATTGTTTCATTATCGTTATTTCTATTTTTCTTTTTATTATCAATATTATCATTGTAATTTTGATTTTTAGCAGTTAATTTATTGA
>NC_091583.1:5727030-5734530 GCF_042767895.1 Penaeus vannamei | reverse complement strand
CTAATTGGTCCTGTGTACTCGGAGCTCGGGACATATTTTTTTTATCTATTTTGTGTATATATATAATCATTTTTTCTTTTTTTCAGCTATCAGACTTTCAATGACAGCTCGATATTACATACAGGTTCGAACACAGCTAGCGGGCAGGCTGGAAATGTTACGATCATGCGATGTTAAGTTTCTTTTTCTTTTTTTTTTTTTTGTATCAACAATTTGCTAATCTTTACATTTTCTGGGATATCCGGTTACATTTTCACTATGTAAGACCATTAGATACTTATTCAGCGAGCAGTTGATGCTGAGAGAGAGAGAGAGATAGAAAGATAAATAGATAGATAGAGAGAGAGAGGGGGGGGGGCGGTAGATGACTTATTTTCTTGAACCGTATCTTAACTTCTTCGCTCAGCCTTTTACCATCATAATATACCATCAGTCTCAGATTTGTCTACGCCTGAAAAGGTTGTACTTATTTCCATTAGCGAGTATTTTTTCATATATCCTTCTCCTCAACACTTGCGTTGTTTATTTTCCGCTCTCTTTCTCAAGCACTCTCCAGATTAGATATTTTACGGGGCTCGGACGGCGAGCTGCTGTGAGTGCCTGAGCGGGTTGGAAGTCTGCTCAGCCTTGGCCGCCACGCCGCTTGCACTTGCTGTTTACGACGACGCCGACTGACTCCCCTGAAAACTCCGAGGCAACACTAATGACCCTAATATTTCGAGAGTGTAGCACTTCCAGGAGGGATGGGAGACGGCAGGAAAAGAAAGGGAGAAAAATCGCAAGGACCTGAAAAAGTTTCTTATGGGACTTTTCAAGCCCTCGACGCCAATGTCAGCCGAAAGAGTTTTGCTAATGTTGGAGTCCCATCAGGACGCCGGCGCGGATGCCAGGCTTCTACTTACTGCAGTAACAAGAGACGAGCTGTCCCTAAGCCCAAGTTTTGAACCTTCACGTAACACCCACTGGCTTTACAATATTCTAAAAAGAAAAAAAAAATATACATACGATTACTACACACTTTGACAACGTTAGGAGAATCCTTTTACAAAAGAAAATTGATCCTTTGGGCCTGAATTCTCGGGAAATCCACAAGCCCATTGCGTCTCCTAAAATTAGAGGCTAAGATCACACACACACACTGCCTGGGTCCGTGTGTCTATTAGTCGTAATTGCTGTCTGTTGGGAATTATGTCTGCTTCGTGCACGTACTCCATCCAAAGTGCGCTGCCCACTTGCATGAAATTATCATTAATGAATTATGATGCGCTTTAGATTTCAGTTCGTGCTTTGCAGTCAAAAAATAACGAGAGATATCCAGGCATATGAGCCACAGAAACAACGATCTTATGCTTCAGTCTTTCAGCCAGTCATTCACAGATGGGTACATAGAGCGGCAGCATCATGGAATAGGTAGGTAGTCAAAGAGAAATGTATAATGGAATAGAAAGGTAAATAGATATAAATACATAGGTATAGGGAAGAGAGAGAGAGAGAGAAAGAGAGAGAGAGAGAGAGAGAGAGAGAGAGAGAGAGAGAGAGAGAGAGAGAGAGAGAGAGAGAGAGAGAGAGAGAGAGAGAGAGAGAGAGAAACATGCACGAATGCACACACACACACACACACACACACACACACACACACACACACACACACACACACACACACACACATACACACACACACACACACACACACACACACATGCACGCACGTATACACACACAGTGAGTGAGAGTGAGAAAGAGAGAGAGAGAGAGAGAGAGAGAGAGAGAGGAGTTAGAGGCAGACAGATAGAGAAAGCAATAAATTCAGAGCTCTTAAGAATGTCCCGCAGTGA
Organism: Penaeus vannamei; assembly: GCF_042767895.1. NCBI lineage: Eukaryota > Metazoa > Arthropoda > Malacostraca > Decapoda > Penaeidae > Penaeus > Penaeus vannamei. Next base: position 5,732,695 of record NC_091583.1, on the reverse strand, counting down.
AGCAGCAATTAGAGTTTACTTTATTACGGCCCTGGCACGAGAGACGGTGCACGCTGCCACAGGTCGGGAAATGATTAATTCTAAGTCGGCATGTCGGGGAATGCGATTAGGTAATGAAGTCACACCGAGGGAAATGATAACAGATGTCCTATTGAAAAGTTACTGGCTCGTAATCGCCTGGATGTTGCCTTTTTTGTCTAAGTTCTTCCCTTTGTTCGTATTTATTAGCGTGAAAACAAATGCTAAAACACACACGCGTGTGTGTGTGTGTGTGGGATCTAGGAACTCAGCGAATCCTTTAATTGGACTTCTCCTTTCTCTGTGGCTTTGCGTGCCGTACACTTCAAGGCACAGTCGATTCTTTCCTCACTGTAGTATGCAGATCATGTTATTGCCACATGAATATTTTATTCTAATTCTTCTGGCCTCAACTAAGTGCTATAGCCTGTCCCTGGAAGACTTTTCAGCTGATGGGGAGGGGATCGCCGGCTGTTGCTTTGCATAATGTTGTGATATAGCCCCGCTGCGCTCCTTCAGGCGCGCCCGTGCGGCGATGCGCCCACCTCCGAAACTGCATGCGAGCTGGGCGATTGTGTGACTGCGCGGTGACCTACGAAATGGTGAGACCTTGTACTTCCAAAGGGAAACTGCATCACAACGTGAATTTCCGGAGGCTACAAAATTATAAGCAAAATGATGTCGGGAAAATATTTATAAAATTTCAAATAAAGACCGGGAAGAATAAATCCATTAATAACACAACATCTTAGGATCTAACAAAAAAAAAAAAAAAAGCAAATAAAACTCTTATACATGATAACGCAATATCTGGGAAGCTGTCCAATAGAAATCGACTTCATATCCAGCCGGAAGGGGAGGGGGGGGGGGGGTCTTGACCTACGTCAGTTTCCTAAGGGAAAACTCTAAACCCATTATCTGTAAGAAAAACTGGGTCATTCTTTACTTCATTTGATATAATCCACAAAACTTATCAAATGTAAAGTTTTTATTTATTCGTTCGTTTTTTACCTTTACCATTATGATGCTTCTGATGATTGGTGTTGAATTTCAGTAAAAGCATTAACAGAAGTATTATCCTCCTCCTCCTCCTCATCATCATCATCATCATCATCATCATCATCACCATCATCATCATCATCATCATTATCATCATCATCATCACCATCATCATCATCATGCTCATCTTCATCCTCATCCTCATCATCGTCATTATTGTTATTGTTATCATTACTATTGTTGCTATTGCCTTTACACAAGAGAGTTAGCTGGAAGACGAGTGAGTGACCGACAGACAAAGCCGCTGGATAAGGGGGACGGAAACGCAGTTTAGAGAACCTAGTTTGCATGCAATATCATGGTGGTTATGCACTTTACGGGAAAGAAGAGTCGGATCAGAGAATGTCATTTGCCTGGAGGTTCGCACATTTAATCTGATGCAGTTCTACATCCATTTGAGTGTTTATGACATCGGGATATCAATGAGAATTAACCACAGACAAGTTCAAAGCGATCAGACCTACCTTTGCAATCAGTTAATTGATCATCCAAACTCTCCTTGTCAGATTGCAAAGACAAATTGGCAACGGTATTTCACTCGTTAATTGGTTCCCGGCGGAGGTGACAAATGACTTACCGTGGGAAGGGCGATGGGCGCCCGTGGCTTTAGATAGGAAGTCGGGGCCGGATCCTGAGGGCGGCGTGAAGGGGGGGCGACCCTCGCAGCGGCCGAGGGGAGGGGCGCGCTCGGGCGACAGAATGCAACAGCGGGGAAGTGGGCCAGAGACGGTGCTGAGGGAGTGGGGGAAGGAGGAGGGAGGGAATTAGGGAAGGGAAGAGTGGAAATGGGTGAGGGGGAATTTTCGAATGTGACTAGAGCAGCAAGAGGGAAAGAATGGCGAGAACTCGCTTCAAATATCAATAGACAAGGAAAGAGAGAAGAAGGGAGGGAGAGGGAGTGAGAGAGAGAGGGGGGGGGGGGGCGGGGAGAGAGTGAGGAGGGAGGGAGGGAGGGAGAGAAAAAGAGAGAGAGAGATAGATAGATAGATAGATAGATAGAGAGAGGGAGGGAGGGAGAGAGAGAAAAGATCGAGATAGAGAGAAAGAGAGAGAGAGAGAGAGTTAGATGGAGAGAGAGAGAGAGAGAGAGAGAGAGAGAGAGAGAGAGAGAGAGAGAGAGAGAGAGAGAGAGAGAGAGAGAGAGGGGGGGGGGGGTCACAGTCGGAAGCAGAGAGGGAGGGAGGGTTGAAAGGGAGAACTAGATTCAGATCAGATTTTGAGATCCTTGTGATCTAATTTCTCTGAGCTCATAAAGATTCCGACGAACGCAAAACGCCCGTTGCTTCGCGCCTCCTCTCCTTATGCTGCTTCCTTCCCACGACTACCGCGGCATCCTATCTGTAGCATAATCTTGTTTACAGCGTCATAGGGACTTATCCTAGCGCGGCAAGTTTTCACAGTTAGTCCGAGATGAAAACTTTCACACTGAAGAAAGGGCTGAAGATGGGCGGAGGGAGGGGGGGGAGAGGAGGGAATGAGGCGGGGAGGGTTAGTGCGGGATATGTAGGTGGAGGATTCTCCATTCGAAGAGAATATGCACATACCATATATAGTTTTCTAGCCTTCGGGTCGCCTGAGCTATGTTGACATCTCTTGTTCCCCTTAACGCAGTCAGATCCCCTTCGACTGGCAAGGAAACACATTCTTCCTTGTTGATTTTCACTTTTGTGTGAGTCTTTGCTTCATATATGGTCCGTAATAAAACATTTACACAATAAGCATCATATATCTTGAGCACTATCACCATAATCTTACCAATCTATATGCGATGGCGATTGACCTTTAGGCTTCAGAGTCCAGTTTTAAATGCAAAAATACAGTCACCTTTTTTCTTTGTATTATGTCCATTTATTCACTTCTCCCTCTTTTAATCTACCAGGACATTTAAACTACCACTTGTTGTTTCCCGCCGGCCTGTTCACGACTATCTTCTTTAAACTCCACCTACGAGACAGGTTTCCGTTCAGTAGTCTATTGCTTCATATTCTATTACCCCAACTTATGAGGTATTTACTTGCAGGAAATGAGAAAAGAGTTACCATGGCAAGACTGACTGCAACGCTAGAATTCCAAGAACTGTGCTGCTTGTGTAAGGAAAATCTAGCATTCAACGTATATCTACAGCACATAACAGTAGGGCGTAATTTAAAGGAAAACATAACTCATTACACGAGTTCTAACTATCACTAGTAGACAATGCATTACGGATTCTTAGTTCTGGTCATAAAAATAAATCGACGATCAAATCTACAAACATATCAAAACTATTGCTCTCATTTGCAATGAAATCATTACTTACTGCTTTTGTTTTATTTTCTGCTAAAATCTACGCTCCTTCACTAAGTTTCCAATCGAGATCATGTGTAGCAAAACTTTCCTACTACCATCTGAGAAGCCATCTTTTAAATCTCGCTTCTCTTCCATTCGTAGAGCTGATCGATTTTCCTTCAGATTTATAATTACTTCCTACCGATGCAATTTCCTTCTTGAAATATGATTTGAACTTCGGGTTTATAATGAGGGCTGTTCGTAAGCACCAATTTGCAGACAGGTTCATACTCAAAATACCTCCCCAATGCAGTTGTTTCAAAATGCAGTGCGCAAATCGCTACCGAGCCTCCAACACACTTGGCTGTACTCTTACACACACACACATACACACACAAACACACACACACACACACACACACACACACGCACGCACGCACGCACACACACACGCAAAAATGCTCATGCACACACACACGCAGCGCCCCTCTCCCTCAAAAAAAAAAAAAAAAAAAAAAAAAAAAAAATCACAGTACTTCTGCCTCAGGGGACTTTGTGCACATTTTCCTTTCCAATTCTGGCACTCAGACGTAGCACACTAAGAGGGATTGATTTCCCTGTCGCACTTTCACTGGACAGCTGACTGCAGTTCTCCAGGAAAGATGGCACACGTTCCCGCATCCTCTGATGAATATTAATCGCAATAACAGGAACAGTAATAAAAAAACAGTAGCATTATCAATAGCTATAATAGTAATGGCAATAATAACAGTAAAATCATGATAATACTAACAAAGACAGTGACAAGAAGAATAGTCAGTCATATAAAAAATACTATAATGAAAATAATGATAAAACGGAAAATAAGACAATGCAGATCATAATAGTTATAATGCTAAAAAATAATGATAATGGTCATGAAAATAATGTTAAAAATAATAATGACAATGATAATGAAAAAAAATGGTAATAAACATAACGATAATAATAGCAACAGTAGTAACATAATAATAATGATAATAATGGTGATTGATAATGATAGTAATAATAAAGATAATGATGAAAATTACAAAATAACATTCATAGTATTAATAGGAGTAATAATAGTAAAAATGATGGTAATGATAATGTTAATAATAAGAATAATGATAATGATAATAATATAGATAATGATAATGGCAATCAAAATAATGATGCAAATTACAAAATAACAATTATAACAATAATTATAATAAAGGTAATAACACTCTTAATGATAGGAATAATTATGAATATTTGATGAGGAGAATGGTAATGATAATAATGGTAATAATAATGATAATAATGATAACGATAATTATAATATTGTAAATGACAGTGATAATGCTAATAATGACAATGCTAATAATGCTCATGATAAAGAATGATAATGAAAGTAATAACGATGATACTAATAATGATAATACTAATAAGGATAATGATGATAGTGATTACGATAAAGATAATTAATGATGCTACTAATAATCATAATGATTGTATTAATAACAATAGCAATGGTAATAATAATAACAATAGTAACAATAATGATGGCGAAGATAATGATGAAAACGATGATAATAACATTAAAGTAATAATGATAAAAATAATAATTATTATTATGATAGTGCTAATACTAACACTAATACTGATAATAATGATAACAATATTAGTAGTAATGAAGATAATAACTATAATAATAATGATAGTAATGATGATAATAATGATAATATCAATGATAATAATGGTGATAATGAACCGTTTTTATGTTGACAAATGTAGAAAAGGTATGAATGAAAAGGAATATGTTCACAATACAAGAGAAGTATTTGACCGATTTCGATTTTATCTTCGTCAGAAATACATCTCTTGTCTTGTGAAGATATTCATTCTCATCAATACCTTTTCTACAAATGGTGATAACAATGGTGATGATAATTATAACATTCATAATGAAAACAAGTTCGATTGTTAACAATGTAGGGAGTGAGTGCGCTTTCTCAGTCGCCTCATGACTTGAGCCATATTTCACTTCCTCATTGCCAAACATGGGCGGGCAGCGTGGGCGGGCAGCCTGTCGATGCGTCTCTGTCGGAACGTCTTCAATAAAAGGCAGGCACCGAGCGACCCTCGCCATTGTCATACGGTGTAGCTTTCGCTGGGTCTGCAGAAGGCGCGTGGAATGTTTAAATGGCTGGCGAATGCAGGGAAAAATTTACTGGGCGAGTCTGCCCCAATAATTCTGCTGCGTTCTGTAACTCCTGATTTGATTTTGCGATGGAATTTTGATGCTTCTGTGCAGGAT
>NC_091583.1:5719530-5722030 GCF_042767895.1 Penaeus vannamei | reverse complement strand
GTGTTGGCTCTCGATGCATTTAGTAATGAAGTGAAACCCTTGGGTCTAGAGGTCTCCTGGACCAAGACCAAGATCCAGGACTTTGGGGACTTGCTAGAAGAACCTGTTCGGTCGGTACGTGCTTGCGGCGAGGACATTGAAGTCACAGAGAGCTTTACATACCTTGGTAGTGCAGTTCATAACTCTGGGCTGTCAGACCAGGAAATCAGCAGACGGATTGGCCTGGCAGCAGGGGTCATGAACTCTCTCGACAAGAGTATTTGGAGGTGCCGGTACCTGTGCAGAAGGACCAAGCTACGGGTTTTCAGGGCCCTGATAATGCCAGTTTTGCTCTATGGTAGTGAAACCTGGACATTATCCAATACCCTGGAGTCTCGTCTTGATGCCTTTTGTAATAGGTCCTTGCGCCGGATCATGGGGTACTGTTGGAGGAACCATGTGTCTAACCAACGGGTGCAACGTGAGACTGGTACAGGACCTGTTACCTGCACAATCCGTGATCGCCAACTCAGGTCTCTGTAAGAGACAACCCTGGGTGGAGGAGGCCTGTGGGACGATCAAACCTGTCGGAAAGAGCTCGAGATGGGCCGAGTCCCTGCCTGGCGGCTTGCCATGAGGGATCTCAAAAGGTAGAAACAAAAGGTGGACGCGTCTATGCGCCCCCGTCGGCGTTAGCTCCTGATGATGATGGTGATATAAACATATATATATATATATATATATATATATATATATATATATATATATATATACTATATATATATATATATATATATATATATATATATATATATATATATATATATACATATATATGTATATATATATATATATATATATATATATATATATATATATATATATATATATATATATATATATATACATATACTATATATATACTATATATATACTATATATATATATATATATATACATATACTATATATATACTATATATATATACTATATATATACTATATATATACTATATATATATATATATATATATATATATATATATATATATATATATATATATATATATATATATATATATATATCTGTGTGTGTGTGTGTGTGCATGTTTGTATGAATATATATATATATACATACATACATACACACACACACACACACACACACACACATATATATATATATATATATATATATATATATATATATATATATATATATATAGAGAGAGAGAGAGAGAGAGAGAGAGAGAGAGAGAGAGAGAGAGAGAGAGAGAGAGAGAGAGAGACTTTACTCTAACCAGAAAGTCTATTGAAAGTCTAGAATTAATTTCGATATTGTCTACCATGCTTCTGATAGCATGTTTGGCGAAATATTTACAATACTCGCAGTTCTTTTGGAGCTCTGAACTTCTTATTGTTGGTCATCATGGGTACTACGTTTGTACCCATTAAAACATTCTAATCTCGTTCTCAAGGTAAAGTGTGGTTTATTGAAGGGTGTCACCAGGCTTATAGGGACAAACATGCTGCCTAATATCTCTTGTCTGCTAATGGTACTCGTCCTTGTTAGGAGAATTATGTTGCCATGCGAAGCTATATCTGAATATAATGTTCGTTTAAAAGAATTTTTCAGGAGTCTTCACAGCCTCATACATGGTGATCAACAGAATGGATTTTATATCAGCTTTTGACACAATTTATAGGTTGGAGTCTGTTGGTGTTGGTGGTAAAGTTTTAAGTATTTTGATTTAATTTCTCACATGCAGGGAACTGCGTGTTCATGCTGATGGCACTTTTAGCTCGTATTCCCGTGTGTCTTCTTGAGTTCCTGAGGGTAGTGTTCTTGGCCCTTTACTCATAATTTTATATGCAAATTTGTTTTCTGGCATCACTGATAAAATATTGGCATATGCTAATGATATCTCTCTCTATGCCGATATTCCTTCTCCGGCAACCAGTCAAATAGTAGCTGACAGTCTCACAGTAGACTTGATGATAATTCATTCACGGTGCTCTCGGTGGGGCATGAAATTAAATCCTACCAAATCAAAGGAAATTATTGTAAATCGGCCTAGAACGCATTTGCCTTATCATCCAAGTTTGTCTGATTAATAAAGTATCAAACACTTGAGTGGATAACCTGAAGCTCTTAGGTGTAACCTTTGATTCAAAGCTTACATTTGAATTGCAAATTAGTAGTATGGCCCTGGCAATCTCATATAAGTTAGGCATTCGCAAGTGTAAGATCTATGAAGATGACAACATTACTCGTAGATGCTTCTTTTCTTTTATTCTGCCTCATTTTTAGTATTGTTCTCCTGTGTGGTTCTCTGCTATAGAGTAACACTTGACTGCTTGATCGTTCTATAAATTCCATTAAATTCTCCTGTCTAACTTTGGACATTGGACATCGCAGGATTATTGGGGCCCTTTCAGTCTTATCCAAGAGTGAGACCGATAGTTTACATCCCCTCTATAAGTTCTTATCTGATTTATATTTATATCTATCTATCTATCTA
>NC_091583.1:5664530-5669530 GCF_042767895.1 Penaeus vannamei | reverse complement strand
GCGGAAATGCGGGGCGGCGGATGGGCGAGGCAGAGCCGGATATATTCCTGTGGCTTGATTTTCGGTCATACTGCCTGGCTTTTCTCCGCTTCCGTGAGCGCGAGAGATTGTGAAATGCAATAGCAATTTTTTACTAGATATTGAGATTATGCAAATATGTAATCCGAATTTTATCGGTACACCAACAGGATAATTTATATGTTTATTGGATCTAGGTGCCTGTTTATTCCGTTTGTAAACAGATTTCATGCCAACAAAAAGGTTAGATGCAGAATTTGGAGTCAGATTTCATTTGGATGCCTCGTGTAGGAAAGGTTAATTCTGAAGAGAATTCGGGAACACTGTGCTGAAAACGGAGGCACTAAAAGCAAATTACTTCAATAACAGAAAACCGACTATTGTTCAAACGAATTCCGTTCAAAATATGACGAAATCCTAAATCATGCTTCGGTTTAGCCAAAAAAAAAAAAAAAAAAAAAAAAAAACGGCAAAGCGAAAGCCAGACTGTTAGTTCGTTTTACCCCAATTGGTTTGAAATTTGATTTCCATTCAGTGCGCCTCATTTTAATGCTTTATTCACCCACAAGAGCCATTACAAGAGCCGTTGAAGATAGGCATTACGTCATATTTGAAATAGTGAAGCGAATCACTATATAATATTGATGCCATTATCGCTATCATCGTCGATTATTATTATCATTATCATTATATTATTCATGTCCTTGTTATTAGTAGTAGTAGTATCATTATTATTGCCTTTGTTTAATCATCATTATTATTTTCAGTGTCATGATTTTTAACACAATTATTATTACTATTGTAATTGCTGTTATTATTATCATTTTAATCATTATCATAGCTATAATACCCATATTAATAATAATTATGATTATACTTATTTATGTTGTTGTAGTTGTTATTGTTGTTGTTGCTGTTGATATTGTTATTATTATTATTATTATTATTATTATTATTATTATTATTACTATTATTATTATTATTATTATTATTGTTGTTGTTGTTGTTGTTGTTGTTATTATTATTATCATTATTATTATTATTATTATTATTATCATTATCATTATCATTATCATTATCATTATCATTATCATTATCATTATCATTATCATTATCATTATCATTATCATTATCATTATCATTATCATTATCATTATCATTATCATTATCATTATCATTATTATTATTATCATTACGATAAAAAAAAATATTATTATTATTATTATTGTTATTATCATTATTATTATCAATATCATTATTGTTGTCACCATCATTTTTGTTATTATTACCATTATTATTATTGCTATTGTTATTATCATAATTAGAGTTATAAAAACAATAATTATCATTATTGTTGGTAGTGGTAGTAGTAGTAGAAGTATCACTGTTATTATCATTATTGTTCTTGTTATCATTGTTGCTGTCATGATGGTCTTTGTTGTGATAATCATTATAACAATACTAATGATTACCATTATCATGCTTATTATGCATGTTATATATGGTGTTATTATTATTATTATTATCATTATTATTATTATTATTATTATTATTATTATTATTATTATTATTATTATTATTATTATTATTATTATTATTATTATTATTATTATTATTATTGTTATTATTATCATAACTATTATTACTGTTATTATTATCAGTATCACTACCATCATAATTGTCATTATCAACATCATTATCATCATCATTATGGTATTTATACCATTATTACCACTAATAATTTTATTATCATTATTATCAATATTATCATCACTATCACCATCACCATTACCATTATCGTCATCATAATTATTATTACTATTTTTTATTACCATTATTATCAGTAATGTCTATGATTATCCACAATTATCTTTCATTATTATTAATATTACCATCATAATCATCATTATCATTTGAATAATAATAGAAATTATTATGATAAAAGTTATATTAATAATAATGATGATATGAATAATATTGATAATGATAACGATAATGATATTGATAATAGTGAAAAATGTAACAATGACAATAAAGTTAATAACATACTTTTCTTATTATCCAGTTTTATACTTGCGCATGTTTTATATTGGAAGAAAGATAAAATCTAGGAGGATTTCTTATAAAAGCTTCTTTTGTGAATGGAGTTTTTCAGGCACTTTCTCAACACGATGCGTGGCCATCCATATTTTATGTTGTATATCCTATTCGTCCTCTTTTACTCCTTTCCTTCCATTTTATGGGCGAAAGGAACGTCTGGTTTTACTCGAAGTTAGCCTGTTAGCGTACACATGTCGGTCCGTTTCTAGTGGTTGACACTCCAACTTTGTTCGTCATCCTTTATCGGTTATCGTTGAATTCAGCCTTCTTCTGACCTTGATAAGAATTTCGGTCTGTTATGTTTTTCCTGTTTTGAACATGGTGAAGGTAACATCTGCATAAACGTACTTCTACTTAACGGGAAAATTGAACCAACGCAGGCAAATTTCAATCAAAACTAATTTTGTTACTCAGTTGTGTTGGCTGTTCCGGAAGGATTTTCATAATCACAAAATGATGTTATTATCACCAATATCCCACTCTTACAGCGGAAAACTGGAGAATTTGAGTCTTGGTGTAAGAAGATTTTCCACACCCTGACTTTTACGTAATAATTTCACCATCTCTACATGATACAGTCTGCATTTTGTATATTAATAGATTCTGAAAGTGGTTTATGTTTCGTTTTAGGTTTTCTTCTTTGTTTTTTCCATCTACTAGAGCCTTCAGATGCCGTATATTTCGCCTTAGAAAATTAGATATTCTTTACTCTCTGTGGGCTAGTCTTAACACCAGCCCCTGCCCTAATAGCCGTTATTCTCAACAAAAAAATATTTTCCCGTGTGCATTTCTTTTTTTTTCTCTCTCTCTCTCTCCCTCTCTCTTTACCTCTTCCTTTTCTTTTAGATCATTAGGATGAAGTAACATCATGTAAGAGGATTGTGGAATCAAGAAATTTGGCCATATACGGTAGGCTTTAAAGTACACGTCGAGTAGCGTTTGTACTAGAATTATTAATGTATTTTGGGAAGAAACGACTGCCGACTGAGTGCTCTAATGCTAAATGATACTACACCATTATTTTCAGAGCAAATGCATACGATATGAGATTGCATATATACTCTTTATAACCACTTATAGAAATTCTTAAATCCTGTTTAGATATATATTGTTCTAAGAAAAACATACCCAAGAATACAAATGTACATACGAGGATAGATTTGGATATAACATATTTAGTTTTATTTATATTTATAGACAATATGAATAACCTTGCCGGTTGACTTTAACGAGTGATGGCGAAGGAATATTGTAGGAGAAAAATGTTTGGCTTAGTAGTCTTTCTCTTTCTTTCCGCAATGCTGTTGTGTTCTACATGGACTTCTTCGGAACATTCTTCCTTAATAAATTAGGTCATTCATATCAACATTTCTATTTTGATTCTCACTGATTATATTTATGATCAGCGTTATTACTTCGAATATCGTCACTGTTATGATTATTATTAGCATCTTTGTTCATATTGTTATCATTAGCATCCTGATCATCATTATTATCATCACCATTATCATTATCATTAACATCATCATCATAATTATCATCATCATTATCATCATTATCAACATAAATATCATCATTATCATCATCATTATCAAAATGATTATCATTATCATCATTATCATTGTCATCATCATTGTAGCATGAGTCACCTCGGAAGTTAGAGGATGCTATGATATCCACGATGAGTATTACACCTTTATTTGGTAGAATTCAGCCCGTAAGGTTACATAAGACAAAGCAATATCTTTACAGTTGCAAATAATACTGGACAATGTTTAAGTATAATTCTCACATAAGGTCCTCTGTAACAATAATGGTTAACATCCTTCTTTAACACTTACATATTGGCATTTATCAACTGATACCAAATTAAACACATATTTCTCCTAGTCAACCATATTATTGTAAATCTATATTCTGCTACTAAATCTCCATCTCTTTTCATATGAAAGCAATTAATTTAATTAAACAAACATTTACTCACACTGTAGACTCGTGTACAGAAAGTTATTTTCAGTCTTGCATAAATTTACACCACTCAAAAATATATTACTTTAATATTGCTTTCCATATAACTGACTTTAGTCTGACCAACTATATATTACAAACCCTTTCTCAATTATTAAGATTCTTACTTGTACGCTTGACACGGTACTCTATTCTACATATCTTATTTATACAAATATCTTATTTATACAAATCTCTTTGACTTATTTCTAACAGATGTTTCCAATATGTAACTATTTTTCCAACGTCATTTCATATTTCTTCAAATAAATAATTCAGACAGTTTGTCACAACACAGAATATCCGTTGTAATAAATGGAATTGAAACTAAATCTTAAAATCTTAAAATCTTAAATCCTCTGCCCACAATCCCTCATATTGATAAACAAGAATGGAGAAGCGCAGTACTTCCTTCTTTTTATTTCCACATGTGTAAACTTAAGACAGAAAAATAAACATCTGTAGCTTTCTTTAAAAAAATCAATGTTAATTATGGTTACCATCGGTGTTATTATTATCGTTATCGCTATTATTATTTTCTTTATTATTATTATCGTTATCATTATCTTTAGTATCATAATTGTTATTCACACCATGATTGTTATATTATCATCTTCATCATTATCTTTATTATTGGTATTAATTTTATTATTATTATTATTATTATTATTATTATTATTATTATTATTGTTATCATTATTATTGTTATTATTATTATTATCATTACTATCATTATTATCATTATCATTATTATGATTATCATTATTGTTGTTATTATTATTATTATTATTATTATTATTATTATTATATTTTATTGTTGTTGTTGTTGTTGTGGTTATTATTATCATTATCCTCATTATGATCACTATTATCGT
>NC_091583.1:5659530-5662030 GCF_042767895.1 Penaeus vannamei | reverse complement strand
GCAGTTGTCGCACGGAGGTTATTGCCTTGGCTAGGCACCACGGCGGGTAAGGACTAAGCTCTGTCGCGTCAGCACTTGCTGACACACGTTGATGGAGTCGACATTAGTCGGCACAGGCCGGGTTCCCCTCATAGCCCAGGCGAGGCTCAGCTTCGCATATCGGACCTATCCTTATCTTAACTGAACAGGGAGTCATGGTCGCTGGCGAGACACCGCGTCCACTGGAGAGGAAGCGCTGAGAGTGGCGAAGGTGACCAGGAGAGAAGGTGCTGAGAAGGAGAGACAACGCCAGACAGGCGGCAAAGGGGGCGTCATAGATCCCCTCAAGATGATGGGGCACAGAGGCATTAGTATTATTGTCTATTATTATTATCATCATTATCTTTATAATTATCATTGTATTTTTATAATTATCATTATCAAAATTATTATTGTTATTACTATTACTACTACTTCTATTATTATTCATTATTATCATTATCATCGATATAGCTATTACTACTGCTATTACTATTACTGCTATCATTAATATTATTATTATCATTATCATTGCTATAACCATTTTCATTATCATTGTTACTGTTATTATTATCATTGTTTATTACTATTAATATTATGATTGTTGTTATTATTGTTAATATTATTGTTATTATTATTATTGTTAATATTGTTATTATCATTATCATTATTATTATTGTTGTTTTGTTGTTGTTACTGTTATCATTACTATTATCATTATCATTATTATTATCATTATTATTATTATTATTATTATTATCATTATTATTATTAATAATAATATAATATTATTATCATCATCATTATTATTATCACTATTATCATTATTAATAATATCATCATTATTGTTGTTTGCTATCATTTTATTGTTATCACTATTATTATTATTATTGTTATTATTATTATCATTATCATTATTATCAATATTACTATTATCATTGTTATTATTGTTATCATCATCATCATTGCTATTGTGAATATTATTATTTTAATGAATACTTTTAGCATTATCATCATTATTATCATAATTTTTACTTTAATTATTAAAATTTTTCTTTTAATTATGGCCATTAGACCATTATCACCTTATCGTTGCCGTTAATATGATCATTATTACTGTATTATTGATATCATCATTTCATTATTACCATCGTTATGATTATTAGCATCATTATTATTATCAATATCAATATCATTATTATGTATATTTTCAGTAGTATCAATATAATTATCGTATTTTTTTGTTAGTAATAATAGTAGTTGGATTATTGTTATTACTATTTTTAATATCATTATCTTTTTCAAGAGTATTATCACTTGTCATTGTTATTATTGCCATTTCCTCTTTTGCCATTGTTACCCATACCGATGTCAGTATTGCTGTCATTATTATCTTTACATTTGTTGTATGTCTTATAATTATTATGAAGGTATAATTAATGGCATCCTGATATGTAACGGCATCACAGTTGTTAATGTAATTATCATGTTCATCTGTGTTACTCTAATCGCTATCTGCGGTAGTCTTGGTCATCTTGGCCATCCCTACTGTTGTCTATTAAATGATGCTTGTCTCCACACTAATCAGTGTTGGACCAATTCTTTCTTTACTCTCAGTTGCAAAATATATGTCGCTTTTCCTTCTCCAAGTTCCAGCTGCGGGCCGACCTGCTCCCCCAGTGTTGTCAAGGCAGGAAGTGACCCTTTGCATGCATTTGTTCAGGCTTCGGGCAACCATTAGGCGGACTCCCGGGAATTGCTGAGAAGGAGCTTTGTTCTTTTCTAAGTGATTCCTCTTGCACTCATTTTGCCCGGTTTCTTGCGGCTTTAATGGGGGATCCATTGTCTCCGCGCGAGTGTGTGAATGTTGGTATTTCATTCGGATGTAATTTTAAGGTAACTACGAAGGGGAACGAGGGAGAAGGGAGAGTGGAGAGAGAGAGAGAGAAAGACAGACTGACGAAAAGAGAAACACAAATGGGCAGTTAGATAGACAGGAGACATAGCGAGAGAGATTGTTATATTGATAGACAGAGATAGATAGATAGACAGACAGATAGATAGACAGACAGATAGATAGATAGACAGATAGATAGATAGATAGACAGATTGATAGATTGAAATAAGAGAGAAATGTATGAGAAAAGTGGATCTGGGGACAAGCCATCGTATATTTACACAAACAAACTTAATCCTGAGACTGTTGTTGTTGTTTGATTTCCTAGGAATTGCGCAGCCTTTAACTTCCTCAGCCCGAAACACTAGTTTCTTTTTTTACACCATCCCCAATCCTCCTAATTGCACGAGCTTTAAGGTGCAACTGTCTGAAGGGCACTTCGGTCACCTAAAAAATTATCATTCGATATTGGACTTGTTCAATTAGTCATCGCCCCGCGGTCGGAGTTAATGTATTTCTCTGGTCCAGTGAGTCAAAGCAGCTCGCCCAGGCGGTATTTTCAGGCCACGTTGAGCGCAGATCGGG
>NC_091583.1:5617030-5619530 GCF_042767895.1 Penaeus vannamei | reverse complement strand
AATAATGACGATAATGAAATAATGATAACGAGAATAATGATGATGAAAATGATAATGGTAATAGTAATGAAAATAAAAATGATAACAGTAATGATAATAACAATAAAGATGTAATAACGATGATGATCATAATAATAATAATAATAATAATAATAATAATAATAATAATAATAATAATAATAATAATAATAATAATAATAATAATAATAATTGTAATAATGATAATGATAATGATAATAGCAATAATAATAGTAGTAATAAAAATATAATAATGATAATAAAAGTAATAGTAATAATGAAAACAATAACTACGATGATAAGCTAATAATGATAGAAATAATGATAAAGACAATGATAGTAATGATAATGATAAAAATAATGATAATGACAATGATAGTAATGATAATGATAAAAATAATGATAATGACACTGATAGTAATGATAATGATAAAAATAATGATAATGACAATGAGAGAAATGATAATGATAATAATAATGATGAAAAGTAATAGTTATAATAATAACAATGATAATAATAATAATAATAATAATAATAATAATAATAATAATAATAATAATAATAATAATAATAATAATGATAATAATGATAATAATAATAATTAAAAAAATATTATTATTAAAGGATAGATAATGATAATGATAATAATAAAAGTAATGATAGCAATAATGATGATAATAACAATAATGTTAATAATGATAATGATAACAAGACTAACAATGATAGTAATGATAATGAATATTATAACAAAATTAATTTGAATTAATAATAACGATAATAATAATAATAATAATAATAATAATAATAATAATAATAATAATAATAATAATAATAATAATAATAATAATAATAATAATAATAACAATAATAATAGTAATAATAATAATGATAATGATAATAACAATGATAATGATGATAATCGTAATAACGACGATAATGATAATAATGATGATAATGATAATAATGATAATAATAATAATAATAATAATAATAATAATAATAATAATAATAATAATAATAATAATAATAATAATAATAATAATAATAATAGTAATAATAATAATAATAATAATAATAATAATAATAATAATAATAATGATGGCGATGATGATATTGATAACAATGATAATAATAATCATAATGATGATAATCATAATAATGATAAGATAATGATAACAATAACGATGACAATAATAATAATGATGATCATAATAATAATAACAATAATGATAATAATGATGATGATGATAATAATAATAACAATAATAATAATAATGATAAAAATAATTATTATAATAGTAATAATAATAAGAATAGTAATAACAATGATAATACTGATAATACCAATAAAAACAATAATAATGATAACAATAAGAATAAGAATAATAGTAATAAAAATAATAAAATGAAAAAGAAAGGAAACGATAATAATAATTAAAATGATAATAACAGTAAAAATAGTAATAATGATGATAATAGTGGTAATATTGATAGTGAAAATATGAATTACAATAAAAAGAATACAAACAACAGCGACAACAATAATATTGATGATAATGATAGTAATATGATGAAGAATAATGATAGTATTGATAATGATAGTGATGACTATGGAAATGATATTCCTTTTGATAGTAACAGTAATGTTTATAATCATTACTACTAAGTGTAGTATAATCATCATTATTATGTTTTGTATCAGGATTATCATTATCACTTTTATCATTATAATAATGATGATTATTATCATCATGATCATTATGATCATTATTGTTACTTTTATTTTCTATTATTGCTATTTTCATTATCATTATCATTTTATTCCCATCACCATTATTATTACCATTATCTTTTTTGCGTCAACATAATCATCATTATCATCGTAATTACATTACCATCATCACATCATTACCATCATCACATCATCATCATCATCATCTTCATCATCGTTAATGCCATTAACATTTTTATAACAATGATACAACTGGTAATATTAGTATTAAAGATAATGATGGAAATAATGGTATACTGATGGTTGTAGCATTAGTAATGATATTTAAGTTCTGTCAGTCGTATCAAAACAGCACATTATAATTGCTTACACTTTCGAACACATACGCCAGGCACCGTATAGTGAGAAGCACTCTATGAACGCAAGAAAATATTATCAATGTTTCTTCTAAAGTGACAGAACCGGATCGTCGTTGGTAATTGCACCAGATGGTCTGAAAGGTACCAGGTGTCTAATACTTGTGAAGTTAAGTCTTAGTTACAAAAAGAATGAATAAAGCACGGTCCGTTCAAAGCAATATTCCCTTTTACAGAGGGACGATTCAGTAGGCGAGATAAATATTCATATATCACACAGAAAGCCCCGTGTTTGTCAGGATAACCATTTCTAACTCTGCTGTAACTATAAATCTAAGGTGAATAGATTTGTCAGCAAGATCATTTTATTTTCCCATTTTCAGATCTTTCAGT
>NC_091583.1:5602030-5607030 GCF_042767895.1 Penaeus vannamei | reverse complement strand
CCACCACGGTAAGCATACAGTTCAAAGAAAACACACGAGTTAAGTAGAAATAGTTCACACAGGCCGGGCCACTCTAGAGAAAAGGCCCAGGCGAAGCATGACTTCGCAAATCTAACTGAACTGAACTGATTTCCTCCACAGACAAGAAATAGTTGACACAGGCCGGGCTACTCTAGAGAAAAGGCCTGGGCGAAGCTAGACTTAGCAAATATAACTATTCTACAACATTCATCAAATGCTTTTCAATATCAATACTTATAATGTTGGGTTCATAAATGTTTAGCTCTTTTCAATAATTATGATATACTTTAAGTAACTTATCAATGTATTAATTCTATCAATTAGTGTATTTCTAGGATCGAGTTAAATCTTTATGAAAAGCAATACATTTATTAATCAAAAATTAATTATCAGTGTAGTGTAATAAAATCACAAATCAAAGATTATATCAAACAAAAACGTACAAGACATATAGGATCTTGACAATATAATTACCACTAGAGAGTTATGACTCACCGTAGTATAATTATAGCCATGAACCAAATATTATCAAACAAATGAAATAATTATGAAAGCAATTGATTATTTAATATCTCACAAGATAATGAATCAATCTGATATTACACAAAACAATGATCATAAGAATAGCAAATCCTTACATTAAAAAGATATGTTTTGTTTAGTGAATATTATTCTAAAAGAATAGCTAATTTTAGTAAGCACAAATTAAATTGTATTTCTACGTTATTACATTAATCAACCGCTAAGCAAGAATATTAATAATCATGTCAAAATCAAATACTTGAGAGACGAAAAAAATATCTTATGCTCTGTCGGAAAACAGGACTCGTCACTGCTTGCACACTTCCGTTCAGCAATCTATCTTCAAAAACACTTAGTTACTTGAGTATACTTACAAACTAACCTACCTATTTCCATTAAATGTTAACAAAGACACATCTAACACAATACTGCCACATTAGTTAAATATAATAATCCATATATTTGATTATGTTCATAAAAATATTCACTTTCTTCTTAACCTTATGTTCCAAAATAACTTTTCCCTGTTACCAAAATAACTCCCATATTACTGTTTTCCATTTCTAATTCCTGTCCACCTTGTTCATTCACGGTAGTACACTAAATTACTTCAAAAGGGCTTACCCGTTATGAGCCACCAAAAGGAACATGGTCATTGGACGCTATGTTTACGCCACTTCGGGTCATGGTGACTTTTTTCCTGTTTACTACTCGAGTCCTCGCTATTTCTAACATCTTGTCCTGGCTTGTTTTAATCCATCCATATGGCATCTGCTTTCCCACTCGTTCGTGTGATGATGACGTGTCCATGACACCGTCATTCCTGGCAACATCCTGATGGGAAATAATTTCATGGTTATGACAGGTCTTAACCAGATCCCCACACGGAACGTCGCCGCCCATAGTATTGTACTGCATGTGAAGTACCCATGTTTCCCTCTTTCAGTCTCGGATTCGCATGTTTGTGGACCACCTGAGTACCCGCAACCACTACTTTGTCCTTGCTGTGCACGGTACGGTCATGCCTTCCTTTGTACCTCCCTCAGCCCTTTTATCCTTTATCCACTGTATCTCTAGTGAAACCCCATATAAACCCGTTTTCATCACCAACGCCACCCTCCTTGACTCACTGTTAGACTCCTTCATAACAGCTCACGGACTGTCAACTTTCGTTCCCCTCTCCCCAGATATATTCTCTTATGCATTTTACATGCAGTTTACACGATTTTCCTCTTTTTCTCAACACATTCTTTGGGTTGTCACCCGACTACAACATCGTCCTCAGATTACATGACCATGTCACTCTTATTCATCTCGTCTAATGTCCTCACCTGCTCCGACGTGCTCTCCAAATTCCTCTCCTACTTCTCCAACACACGTCAGCATTAGCTGTGTCAGCAACCATACTGAATGTGTGGTTAGTGGCTCGTTCCTCCTCCCACTCACACTGACTCGACTCCAGGTATATCACACTACGCTCCTCTCAGTACCCATTTTGCTCACACACCTACGTTCCCACAGTACTACCGATGTCCCTCGACCTTCCAGTCACCATTTCCCTTCCCAAGACTTACATCAGAATGCTCCCTTCCTACTGTGACGATATGCCAGACATTCGCTTTTGTCCCTTCCCCTCATGTGATCTTCAGGTTCCCTGTCCTCTCTATCTTCGGTATTACCATCGGTTGGATCGCCACTTTACAATTAGGCGCCTTTCACACAGGCCATTCTCGGATAATGCATGCGATGTTTCCAGTGCATATTAGTCATCCCTTTGTAGTTATTATTATCATTATTATTATTACTATTGTTATTATTACCATTATTACTAATAGTCATTATCATTGTACTATTCAGTTACTCACCTACTACTCGCACATGGTTCTTATGTTTAGACAGGTAAGTTGTATTCTTGCCCATGCTCATGTCTATAATATTGTACTCCCTTCTGCATGCTGAGTTGTTACATTTCCCCCAGTTGCACTCACGGTGCCACCTTGAGGGTATTTCGCTGTTTCTCTTATTTGTTCACCATTATATGTTAGCTTAGTTGTACTATTTAGGTTACTGCATCATATTATATTCTCTGACACCTGTGTGTGGCGGAGGACTGCTTCGGTAGTGTGACCGAGCGATGTAATACCTACGTTACCCATATGTTCCCCTTCTACTATTGCCACACATATATAATATCATATATCTTCACGCATACCCTATGCAATTATACTAGCCCACACATACCTTCCACTCACCGGACGCGACATTCTGCAAGCCTTCTGTCTTGTGACATCACTTCGTTTACACAGGCATATCCTCTCTCTCTTCCACTCCCTTCCACATCCTTGTAATAAACTGCACCTCTTCAACATTCCACATTAACCTGTATATAATAAGGGTTGCCTGCGAGCGACAGACAGACAGCCATCACCATACTGTGCTGTGTGGTGCCGTTTTCGTCTAGCAATTTTGTTGACCTTTGGATGGTAACCCCGGCCATTCCCTGCACACGGGGTAGTTTAGAAGCACAAACAGAGAAGCCAGAATTTGACTGATGTCACAAGAGCCTGTCACAGCAAACCCCAAGTTATATTATGATTATTATTATTACAGGACCTCTGTTCCTCAGTCGTACCGGTCTCCCTCCAAATAAACTTAAAGTTGTGCATCACAGCGTCTGTTTCCCCAACATAGGTTTGCTGCCTCACCTAGATGCCACTCTGCCTACTATGACCACTCAGTCGCCCACGCTTACACACACACACACATATACATCCATGTATATACATGTATATATACAGTGCATGTCAGAAATCTTGGTGCGAGAGGGACCCCACCAAGATTTTTCGATAATACCACTCTAATATCATGCCAAATCGACCTATAATCTTGATGCCCCATCAGCTGATAGATTGCTCATCTGACCCCACATTGGTGGTTTCAGATGAAGAGTTTCATCACAAAACGCGATATCCGCCAAATTTTGAATTTTTAGAACTATTGGTACCAGAACATCATCGAATGGAAAACGAGATATATCCCACGGTTATAATCCTCCAAAATACATACTTTTTCCAAAACACGATAAACGCCAGTCACATTTTGCCACAAAACGCAACGTATCCTCTCAGCCAATCAGCGCCACCATAGGGCGCTGCCATATTGGCCGAAGCCAATATGGCAGCGCCCATGACTGCTTCGCTACTAGAATCAAGGCTAAAAATCTTGAAAATTCGGATTAAAATAGACTAAATGAACACTTTTGATAGTCTAGAGGAACGTGTTTTACTTACCATAATCGTCCCCTAGTATAGTATGATAAAGCGATCACTTTGTAAAGTTTCTTGAAACACACTAGCCTGAATAACATTTTTGAAGGTCAAGCAGTTAGGCTGGAAGTGGCAGTGGTGTATCGATGTTATGACACACATCACTGCTTACTGCACTCCCAGTCCCCTTAGCAAGAACGATCTTCTGGACCATTTAACCAAAATAATCAATGATATTTACGTACTTGTATTATCAGTATGATTAGTTTCAAGAGATTTAAGTAGTAGCAAAAAAAAATCTCTTTATCAACAATTTCCTAGGCATGAAGAATATGTCTCATTTTATAAATTAGGCACTGTTGGATATGTCGTGTTTTGCAAAAAAAAAAAAAAAAAAAAAAAAAAAGAAGAAAAAAAAAAAAATCTAATTCTGGTGCTGTTATTCGTGGCTGACCATCCACCTTCCTCCTGAGCACATTTAATGTGCGTTTAGATGCGTTCTGTGGCCTCCATGGCCGCTTTTTCTGCAGTGGCGGGTCAGTGTCTCCACTGTCATGAAATTTTGTTGACCACCTCTGGACACTTTGCAATGAAATTCCGGTTGTATTTGATATTTCAGTATTGGACTTTCCCTCCTTACAGAGTGCTGTAATAGCAGCAATCGGATCACTTTTCATATGTGTAGCTCCACCCATCACAACAAACTGGCCAAAAAGCAACAGAACTCAGGCAAAATGCTAGGCTATTCACGAAAAAAAAGCACGTAGCAGTTCTGCTCACTGTCACTGCCCAGAGGTAACTGAGTGATATCTGAAACCACCAATGTGGAGTCAGATTAGTAATCTATCACACACACACATACACACACACACACACACACACACACACACACACACACACACACACACACACACACACACACATATATATATATATATATATATATATATATATATATATATATATATATATATATATATATATATATATATATATGTTATATCTCACTCTGTGTCCCTCTCTCCTTGTCTCTCTGTCTTTTCTCTTCCCCTTTCTCTTTCTCTCTTTCTCTTTTCCTCTCTTCCTCCCACTCTTCTCCCATTCTTCTCCTCTCATTTTCTCGCTTTCATTCACTCATGGTCTCTCTCTTTTTCTTTATCTTTCTCTCTCTCCTTCCCCTCTCGCTTTCTA
>NC_091583.1:5587030-5594530 GCF_042767895.1 Penaeus vannamei | reverse complement strand
GGCAGACGCGGCGACCCGGCCTCTCGCGGCGAGGAACGTATTGGAAACCGCGCTGTTTATGAGCTTTGTCGCACAAAAGACACTTGGGCCGAACTTTTTACATCATCGTTTGCAATAAGAGGAGAAATAGAAAGAACAAAGGCAAAAAGAAAAAAAAAAAAGTGAAAAGAAAAGAAAAAAGCCACGTGGATATGCATGCATGCGTGCTTGTATTTGTGAGACTGTCTTTCAAGTTACCTGCTTCATATCTTTTTACCTATCTATATATCCATCCATCTGTCTGTATATGATACATTTATTTACACGCACACACACACACACACACACACACACACACACACACACACACACACACACACACACACATATATATATATATATATATATATATATATATATATATATATATATATATATGTATGTATGTATGTGTGTGTGTGTGTGTGTGTGTGTGTGTGTGTGTGTGTGTGTGTGCATGTTAATAATTGTATCATATACAGATAGATGGATGGATAGATAGATAGGTAAAGAGATATGAAGCAGGTAACTTGAAAGACAGTCTTACAAATACAAGCACGCATGCGTGCATATCCCTGTGGCTTTTTTCTTTTCTTTTTTTCTTTTTGCCTTTGTTCTTTCTGTTTCTCCTTTTATTGCAAACGATGATGTAAAAAGTTCGGCCCAAGTGTCTTTTGCGCGACAATGCTCATAAACAGTTAGGCCTATCTATAGCGGTCTCTCAAGGGACTGGCCAAATGTTACCGCTATGTAAAGGTGACCACCATAGAGGAAAGTCTGATTAACTGATTCTTGATTGATTATTTCAGTAAGAATGGTTATCCTGACAACGTATTTTACTAAGATACTTAGATCCTTTTTAGACAAAAAAAAATGTCCATCCACGAAAATGCAAACTGCTCTTAAAGAAACCGAGTGCATAAGGTTATAGTACCTCGGACATATAAGCTTCACCCTCCGTAAGCAATTACTTAAGATACTGAAACATTCATTCCCACAGATCAAAATTCAACATTGTGTTTTAAACTCTTATAATATTAACTCTTTAAACTCTCTAAAATGAGGATGCCTCTACTCTTAGAACTATGTTTAAATATCGTATATATTTTTAACTTTCCTAGATGTAAGCTAAGATGTAAGATGTAAGTATATTGGATCGTCTACATGATGGTTCAAAGGTAGAATAAGTGAACCTATGGGGAAATCTATAAGAATTAGCCTACCTTTGAGCAGAACATCTTTCTTTCCGTCCGCCATCATTCCCAAACAGGAGACCAACCCTTCACTCACAGTGAATTCAAGTACATATGCTCATATATATACTTGGTAGAATAACCCACAATGCACAAACTAAATTTACTTTCTTCAGTATATTTGTGCATTGTGGGTTTTTCTACCATAGTATCAACACGATAGTGTTTTTCTTTCACACACACACACACACACACACACACACACACACACACACACACACACACACACACACACACACATATATATATATATATATATATATATATATATATATATATATATATATGTGTGTGTGTGTGTGTGTGTATGTATATATATAATATATATATATATATATATATATATATATATATATATATATATATATATATATATATTCATATATGTGCATTCATACGTAATATATATATATATATATATATATATATATATATATATATATATATATATATATATGTGTGTGTGTGTGTGTGTGTGTGTGTGTGTGTGTGTGTGTGTGTGTGTGTGTGTGTATGTGTGTGTGTGTTTACATACATACATATATATATATATATATATATATATATATATATATATATATATATACATATATATATATATATATATATATATATATATATATATATATATATATATATATATATATGTGTGTGTGTGTGTGTACAGTTGCGGAATTATATTTCAGTACCCTTGCTGGGTCCCACTTGTTTATCGAAATGGCAACCCCTGAGGTGGCGAGACGGCATTTTCCCCTGCCTTCAAGATAAACACACAAAACGCTAAATGCCTTAAAACATCTTTGCATGCCAGCCAAATCAAACAAAAATAGTGTAAAGACCTTTGTAAATACTTCCCGTAGCTGCACCATCTAGTAGCGGCTGATCAATATATTAACGTGATACTTTTTTCTCTCTTTGCCAATACGAAACACCTATCCAATAAACAAAAAAACATGCTACAATATTTTCTTTGTTACAGAATGTAAAGATACTTCATCTGTTCACAGTTTTCGCTGCTATCATTTCTTAAGTCTTCCCGCTTCTAGAGGGAGACGCATCCAAATTCGAACAGTTTAGCGAGGAAAGACATGTTTGCTTGTTACATCTCAAGCAACTATTAGCCAGGTGTTTCCCAAGAGAGTGAATAGCAAAAGTCTAATAACCGACTCCTAATGCATGTATTGTATATCTGATATTAAAGAAAAAAAGAAAAAAAAGTTCTGATAAAAGTCAGTTCACCTCGCTCTCTACTTGTCATTTATACAACTTTCATCTTCCTTTTTTGCGAACACACGTAGGTTGCGCTGTATGTGTATATAAATAGGCATAATTTTCCTATATCACAAAATCAGTTCTTATATATAATCTTGAACTAATAACGTGACGATTTTTTTTTCTCGTTAGATCCAAACACGGATTTCATAAACAGAAAATTTGCTTTATAATCATTTTAGAATATCAACTAAACTGTGATAGGGTTAATGTGCATACACGGATGTGTGTATGCGTTCTGTGTGAAAGAACTGCGGTTGTTTGACACTATGTAGAATCTTTGGTGTTATATTTCATAATTTTGAACCCCATCTAGCGAAAATGTTATATAATGTAGTTGACAACACACACACACACACACACACACACACACACACACACACACACACACACACACACACACACACACACACACACACACACACACACACACACACACATACACACATACACACATACACATACACACACACATATATATGTATGTATGTATATATATATATATATATATATATATATATATATATATATATATATATAATTTCTTCTTCTTCTTCTTTTAGAGGATGGAGGCTCCAGTGGTTCGACTAATTGGGGATGCTTATTAATTTTGGGGATATTTTTATTATTCTTTAACTTTTAAAGAAATATGGTAATAACTGTAGTAAAGGAAGACAAGTACTGATAAGAACAATGTGTTATTCAGTTCGTGCCTAATCCCCGAGACATAGGTGACGTGTTCATGCAACGTCTCGATTTCCTCCTCAACTCTTCACATTCCTTCTTAGCATGATATATTAGCTGCTGGGAGGTTATTTCATAAGCCAATTCTCAAACATTGACAATATTCGCCCAAACATTTTCATTGGGTTTGAATCACATCCTTTGCTTGGCCATCGCAGGACCTGCATTGGTTTTAGTCAAGTGACCACTTCCTAACTGCCTTAGACGTGTGTATATCAGTTATCATGGGAGTATAATTTTTTTCAACATTTCAATACATCTAAGATGTATTTTTCTAAGTTTCGCCATCATGCAGGAAGACCCACCCCCACATATCACAGGTCACGTGGCCACTCCTCGCCGTGACATAGATAATTAATCTGTCGTATATGAATGAATAATGATATAGAATCCGAACGTGAAATATAACGTATGGAACACTAATATGTATAAACAAATATCTCAAATTGAAATTAATTAACTTATGAAAAAAAATTAAAATGGTTAATAACATTTACACCTTTTACTCATCCAGCACTGAAGCTTTCCGTAAATTTCCGGTGTATTTTTATGGGTGGGTGCTTCACACGCAGGGTGGTGTGAAGCGATGGTGTGGTAGTCTTGTTAGTGTTAATTGCTTTGCATGCCTTCTCGCTTGCAGCTGCCACCACTCGCTAGCCTAGTGCGAAAAAGGGAATAGCTCTGGGTAAGCCTCCCCTGCAAGTGCATAGCCTCTCCATCATCGAGACTCCTGCAATGCCTCCTCGTTTTCTCCCATGGAAACTGAGTACCTTGTGGTTCCAGGCTAAACTGTAGGGGATCTCAGAGCAGCAGGAGGCCCTAGAGGTTCAGGGTCATGCCCCTAGGCCCCCTGGGGTTAATGAGAGTCTTGGGGGAAGTGGGCCTTGCCTGTCCTCCTCCCCCAGATAAAAAAAAAGAAAAAAAAATCGGCAATGATCAATATATTACGAAATGCTGGAAGAAGGGGAAATGCTCCTCCCACCCAGCAAGAGAGGGGGGCTGTGGGTCCCATTGGGAAGGCGGCTTCCGGGACGCAGGATGGGAGCGAGAACTACTCGTCCCGCCTGCCTTCTGGCAGTCACCACCCCAGAGTGAAGCTTACGGGGGAAAGCCTCAGGGGGCCTGCTGCCCCCTTTAATATGGAGCAGTGTTGGTGGGAGTGGCAGATGTGGCGTCCAACCGGAGCGACTGCCCTAGGCTAAACCTTAGGCGGGAAGTCAGGGTGGGGCCTTGGAACATCCGTTCTATTCGTTAGCATTTGTTGGAGGATCCTCCAGAATTGCAGGGTGTATAGGAGTACCGAGTTCTGTAGTACTGACCATAGGTTGTGGCTACCCTCTGGGTCAACTTCAAAACTCCCTAGCGGTCCAATGATCACCCCAGGGTGTTTCACTTGGACAGGCTAAGGTAGTTTGCTGAGGCAATCTCTGGACGTTTTGCAGCAATTGACAATCTGACGAAGCCTGTACTTCTGTGGGACACCTTCAAGTGTGAAACACTTGATGCAGCTCAAGTAACAATTGGTGAACGCCCGAGAGCAAGACGAAATTTCATCTCTCGGGAGACACAATGCCACAGATGCTTGTCATGCGGCTCATCTGACAGGGAACGTATCAGGGACCACCTACTGAGGCATCAGAGTCCAGAGCAATCTGGATTCATTCCTGGTAAGTCCACAACAAACCATATCCTTGCACTGTGAGACATTGTAGAGCACAGTCATGAGTTTGGGTGTGGGCTGCTTGCAGCCTACATCGGCCTCAAGAAGGCATTCGATATGGTGTAACAGGAATCACTCTGGGAGATCTTGAGACTGAGAGGAATTCCAGTAGGGATTATTGGACTAATAGCAAGTCAGTATACTGGTTCTGAAAGTGCCGTAAAGTGTGGTGGGGGCTTGTCAAGCTTCTTTCCTGTTAGTTCAGGAGTGAGGCAAGGCTGTGTCCTTGCACCAACACTTTTCAACACTTGCATGGACTGGATATTAGGCAGAGCTACTGTTCAAAGTCATTGTGGAGCATCTCTGGGATATATCAAGGTTACCGACCTTGACTTTGCTGATGATGTTGCTATTCTATCTGAGTCCTTGGATTCATTAGAGGTGGCTCTTGATACATTTAGTAATGAAGCGAAGCCCTTGGGTCTAGAAGTTTCTTGGACCAAGACCAAGATCCAGGACTTTGGGAACTTGCTAGGAGAACCTGCTTGGATGGTACGTGCTTGCAGCGAGGACATTGAAGTCACAGAGAGCTTTATATACCTTGGTAGTGTAGTTCATAACTCTGGGCGGTCAGACCAAGAAGTCAGCAGACGGATTGGCCTGGCAGCAGGGGTCATGAACTCTCTCGACAAGAGTATTTGGAGATGCTGGTAACTGTGCAGAAGGACCAAGTTACGCGTCTTCAAGGCCCTGATAATGCCAGTTTTACTATACGGTAGTGAGACCTGGACATTATCCTGGGCCTTGGAGTCATGTCTTGATGCCTTTTGTAATAAGTCTTTGCACCAGATCATGGGATACTGTTGGAGGGACCATGTGTCAAAGCAACGGTTCAATTCCATCTACACCTGTACATGTACTGCATTATATTACATTAACAAATCCCCCTAAGTCGGTTCTCAGCATTTTGCTAGTCACTCTCCTTGGAACAACCCTGCTGTAAATTGCATGAGTTAAAATAAGCAAACATGTATTTTCTCGCTCAGATGTTCGATTGAGGATGCGATTCCTCAGAGAAACATCTATATTTATGGCTAAATAATGACTTCGTGTGTGTGTGAGCACACACAAACACATAAACAATTATGCATGTATATATGTGTATACTAAAGAGAGTTAGGCAGGTGGGTGCCACCGATGCAATTACCTTTTCTGATAGATAAAACAAAAGAAGGAATGGAATCCCGGAAAGATAAGTTACCTTCATTTTTGTGAGGGGCCGACGGCGCCCGACACCGTACCCTGTAACGCCTTCCCGCGGGACGACGAACGGGAACTCATCTCTTCATGATCCTCCACGACTCTTATAGAAAAGGAGGAACTTTATTTCAAAAGACAAATATTCGGCCTAAGTGAGGCCGGTCTGGCCATTTGCCTCGAGTTTTTCTTTCTAATAACATGCCTCTTTTTGTATGTGTCTGTAGTCAATTATACTTGTGTTCATCTTTTATACACACACACAAACACATATATACACATATCCGCATCTACCCTTTGTTTCCACCTACGGGGTCCCTCATAGCAAGCTGCCAGATAGGGTCTCGGCCCGTCTATAGCTCCTTTGATCGATCTGCCCAAACCATGACTTCCTAGATCGTCCCACAGGCCATCTCCATCTGGGGTTGTCTCGAACAGAGGCAATCTGGTGGGTAGGATTGTCCCGTGAGAAGCCAGGTACCCATAAAGCCTATGTTGGCAGTCCCAGATTGTGCAGGTAACGGGTCTTGTACCAGTCCTACGGTGTAGCCATTGGTTTCACATATAGTTCTGCCAATTGTACCCCATGATCTAGTGAAAGGACCTGTTACAATAGGCATCAAGACGAGATTCTAAGCTACGGGATATCATCCAAGTTTCACTACCATAAGGTAAACCTGACAGGGCCTTGAAAACATGTAGTTTGGTTCTTCAGCACAGGTATCAGAAGCTGCAAATACTCTTGTCGAGAGAGTTCGTGACCCTTGTCGCCAAACTAATCCATCCACTGACTTCTTGATCTGACCTCTAGATCCATGGGCTTTACTTTATTGTTAAGGTTCACAGATACTCAGAATAACAACATCGTCAGCCTTTAGACATTAGCCCTGTCCAGTATCCAGTCTATCCAAGTCTTGAAAAGTGCTGGTGCAAGGTGCCTTGCCTCAATCAGAGAAAAAATTCAACAGGCCCCCAACTCATCATCATCGTGAAGCTAACGCCGACGGGGGCGCATAGCCGCATCCACCTTTTGTTTGTACCTGCGAGGGTCCCTTGGACTTGGCCCATCTCAAGGTCCTTACAATAGATTTAATCAATCTGCCCAAGCCACGACTTCCTAGGTCGTCCCACAAGTCTTCACCCAGGGCTGTCTCGAACAAAGACAACCTGGTGGGCATTATCAGGCTGTATAGCCTGAGTTGGTGATCATGGATTGTGCAGGTAATAGGTCCTGTGCCAGTCTCACAGTGGAACCGTTGGTTGGACACATGGTCCTGCCAACTGTACCCCATGATC
>NC_091583.1:5549530-5552030 GCF_042767895.1 Penaeus vannamei | reverse complement strand
GTTCAGGAGCTGAGGCCGGTAGTGAGAATAGCCTCCTTTTCTGGGGCTTTGCTAGGTCCCAGAAACTGAAGATTTCTGGCTCCTGGTATCAGCACCCAGACTCACATCACTGGACATGGTACAGCGATGCGGGTAAAATTTGGTAAAGCAGCAGGTATCTGCGACATACCAGCTGAACTGTTAAAGGCTGGTGATGAACCTATGGTGCAGGTGTTACATGCTGTCCTGGCTGCCATCTGGCAGTCCGGTACAGTACCTCCTGACCTGTTGAGGAGTGTGGTCATCCCTCTCTGGAACAGGAAGGGGGACCGTTGGGAATGCAGCAACCACCGAGGCATCACACCGCTCAGTATACCAGGCAAGATTCTCGCCCACATCCTTCTAAGTTATATCAGAGACCATCTGAGACACCAGAGTCGGAGCAATCCGGATTCACTCCTGGTCCACAATATACTGTATCCTTGCGCTTCAAGTCATTATAGAGCGCCGCCATGAGTTTGAGCATGGGCTGCTTGCAGCCTACATCAACCTCAAGAAAGCATTTGATGCGGTGCATCAGGAATCACTCTGGGAGATCCTGAGACTGAGAGGAGTTCCAACAAAGATTATTGGACTAATAACAAACCTGTATACTGGTACCGAAAGTGCTGTAAAGTGTGGTGAGGGTCTGTCGAGCTTCTTTCCTGTTAGTTCAGGAGGGAGGCAAGGTTGTCTCCTTGTGCCAACTCTTTTCAATTTGCATGGACTGGATACTGTGCAAAGCTACTATTCAAAGTCATTGTGGAGCAACGCTGGGCAATATCAAAGTTACAGACCTTGACTTTGCTGATGATGTTGCTATTCTTTCTGAGTCTTTAGAAACCTTAGTGGTGACTCTGGATGCATTTAGCAATGAAGCAAAATCCTTGGGTCTAGAGATCTCCTGGACCAAGACTATAAGATAAAAAATAAAATATAAAAATACAGAAAAAAATAAGTAAAGGTGAATCTTGGATCTAAACCGTATATTTCTGGCATCCCTGGTTACTCTGTTATGCATGATATACCTATATTAGTAAAACCTGAATGTCAAGAAATCCAAGTTTAACAAATTGATGAAGTAGGACGTATATTGGCCGTGATTTTGTGAATTTTCCCTCCGAAGGTGCCACGCCGTCCTCACTTGGCTTGCTAAAATGTCACGGGCAAAGAGATCCGCGTATGTAAATGAGAGAGAGAGAGAGAGAGATAATCCAGGACTTTGGGGACTTGTTAGGAGAACCTGTTCAGTCGGTACATGCTTGTGGCGAGGACATTGAAGTCACAGAGAGTTTTACATATCTTGGTAGTGTAGTTCATAACTCTGAGCTGTCAGACCAGGAAGTCAGCAGGCAGATTGGCCTGGCAATAGGGGTCATGAACTCTTTCAATAAGAGTATTTGGAGATGTCGGTACATGTGCAGAAGAACCAACCTACGGGTTTTCAAGGCTCTGATAATGCCAGTTTTGCTACACAGTAGTGAAACCTGAGCACTATCCTGTGCCTTGGGGGCTCGTCTTGAAGCCTTTTGTAATAGGTCCTTGCACTGGATCATAGGGTACTGTTGGTGGGACCATGTGTCCAACCAATGGTTGCACCATGAGACTGGCACAGGACCTGCTATCTGCACAATCCGTGACCACCAACTCAGGCTATATGGCCACCTGAGTCACTTTCCTCAGGATGATCTTGCCCATCAGGTCGTCTCTGTTCGAGAGAACCCTGGGTGGAGGAGGCCTGTGGGATGACCTAGGAAGTGGCTTGGGCAGATCGAGCAAACCTCTTGTGAAGAACTCGAGATGGGCCGAGTTCCTGCCCGGCGTCTTGCCATGAGAGATCCTCGTAGGTGGAAACGAAGGGTGGATGAGGCTATGCGCCCCCGTCGGCGTTAGCTCCTTGATGATGATCTGTATATATATATATTATTGGAAATTCAGCCCCACACCAAATTTAAAGATTCTGAGCTTACCATGTGGCAGAACACACAATTCAGTGATAGTGTTCTTTTATACCATTTTCTGCGCACATTGATAATAACGGTGTTATAGAGGGTATAAAATCAACGAGTTCCAGGAGCTGCAGTAACCTTCCACCTACAGCACCGTGACAAAATTACAAAAAGTCGTTAAGAGCGACGGGAAATCAGACGGGTTTTGTAGTGGATGACGTATGCGAGGGAAATCAAATGCGCCAGTTAGATTCGTGCGTGAACGTGACGTGAACATGGACACTCAATAGAACCAATCAGATATGGAATAGATAATCACGTGACAATAGAAGCTGAGCCTAGGAGAAGGCAGTTAAAATTCAGATCAGTTCCATGTATGTTGTGAGAAAAATCATTTTGATTTCACTGCGAAATATCAACAAAACAACGAAGCAAGCTTATTAAATCTACATCACGGTGTACTGCCAGTGGAAGTACAATGCCCGCACTGTAAGACATCGTGTCATTATAGAAATGACAGACACCAGTGGGTT
>NC_091583.1:5514530-5517030 GCF_042767895.1 Penaeus vannamei | reverse complement strand
GAATCTAGGGAATGAAATAAGGAGATTAGTGAAGGTGGGAAAATATCAGGAAGAATGTCAAGAGGGGAAGGATTCTGACAAGGACACTCGCGACAAAAGGGATTCACTTGAGCATCCAGGTGGGAGTGGTAAGGTTAATGGGGAATGAAAAGGGAATGATGCACATGAAGTGAAGTGGAGTGTGTTGAAAGAGAGTGGAAGGAAGAAGGTAGGGGAACTTGAGGAGGATTAAGGATATTGCCAAATACTTTGAGTATAGAGTTGGGTGGGGGAGGTCTGAGAAACAAAGGTTCTCTTTTAATGAGAATAAGTGATGGATGTCTGACGGTTATAGGAAGAGGTGGGTGAAGGAGAGGATGTGGTAGGAGATGGAGTGGAATGTTAGGGTGGCCTGGTGTAACAGATAAAGTGGAGATGGTGTAGGCATCAGGGAAGTGGTAAACACTGAAGTATCTGGATTTAGACTGGAAAAGGAATTTGACTGGGGGAGAGGGTGAATAGAGGTAGGATGGTTTGGGATACGAGGGAAGAGATACTGGGGGAGATGTTGAGACACCTTGAGAAGATGGAGGGCAGCAGAGCTAAGAACAGTTTTGGAATAGGTAGAGATAGAAAAATCTTGTGCTCCCTGTCTGGCCTCATGTAAAGTGAAAACTAGTTTGAATCTGAGAACTGCTACCTCAGTTTGTAGGCAGGGCAGCTCCTATAAAATACATTATGTGAGCCACTACAATTTGCACAAGTACATAACTGAGCAGAGCAATATGAAAGGTCATGACCAGGTTGGGCACATAGAGGGCCGTGGAGTGACAGTGTTTGGCTGAGTGGCAAAAACGCCAACATTTCTGATCTCGTTCTTGTCTGGTTCTCGAGATCTGCTGAACCCAGCAAACTATTTGGGGATGAAGAACTACCAAGTCAAAAGGTTGAGAATAACACTGACCATGAAGAGGCTGATGATTCTGGATCTGAGATAGAATGGAGCGATGACTCTGAAAGACAGATTATTTGTAACTTGCAAGGTTTGGAAGTTTGGGCAGCTGTCAGTTGAACTAGATGTGTGATAAACCAATAATTCTGCCAACATCTAGTGTCTGATTAGGTAAAATATACATTGTATTAATTATCTTACTAACCTGACGCATGACAAAACAGCTGGGTGTCTAATACGCCAGACATTATGTACCTTTCATTGGAAAGTAATTTTAATTAGGACCTTTCATGTTATCTACACCAGGTATCCAAGAGCAGAGAGGGAGGGGTCACTTTTAGGCATGTCTGGTAGGCATAATACAGTGGGTAATTTGTTTGGCATTATCCATTCTGTACTCTCTGATACGTATCAGAGTTTATTAACTTTGTTTCAAGTGGTACCAACAATGTTTGATCCAGGCAAAATTTTTAGGCCCTTTTGCGTGTCTAGCAAAGGTCACTTTGTACTTGGTGGAATGTTACCTTTCATTCAAAAGTAGTTTCATTCAGTACCTTTCATTTTTCATCTACATCAATTTTGCCAGAGCAGAGGGGGTGGGGCACTTTTTGGGCGTGTCTGGCGGGTATAATACAGCAGGTAATGGGTCTGGTATCGTCCATTCTGAACTCTCTCAGTTGTGGTGAAGTATATAAACTTTATTTCAGGTGGTACCAATAATAACAATATACGATAAATACATTATTAATTAAGCCAGTAATGTAACAATAGTCAACAACATAAAATGCATCCGCAACTCTTTGTAGAAAATGTATTTGATGTACAACTTAAGAATTTCAAAATTTATATATATATATATATATATATATATATATATATATATATATATATATATATATATATATATATATTGAATATACTAACAATAATAAAACAACAAAAAATACAAACTTTCACGTCTTCAGCGCCACTTTTTATTTCTACAGCCTTTTCAAAAGCCAATCTGTAAATGGCACAGAGAACAAACAGATCATGATTCAGCTGGAGAAATAATACCTGGATGCACAGGTAAATTTTCACTACTAACTGCGCAAACCGAAAAGCGTTTCTTTGCAGGACGGTTCTGGGTCCTCTTGAATGCGATTTTAAAATAGTCAAGGAAAGGGTCAGGTCTGGTTGACGATCACCGCGTTACATCGGGAGAGGAGGAGCAAGTCGAAGGTAAATATGGCAGAGTGATAAACGACTCAGGATTTAAGATGTGTTGTTTCATCCGTGCTTGCCGCAGCAGAAATGTGTTCCTTTTCGTTCCATTTCTGTGTTTAGTGCATAAACTATATATCTTGTTCCTTCTCCCTGTTATCATTATATATATATATATATATATATATATATATATATATATATATATATATATATATATATATATATATATATATATATATATGTATGTATGTATATATATATATATATATATATATATATATATATATATATATATATATATATATATATATATATGAATTATTAAAGAGTATATATATAATATATATATATATATATATATAT
>NC_091583.1:5462613-5465113 GCF_042767895.1 Penaeus vannamei | reverse complement strand
TGTGTGTGTGTGTGTGTGTGTGTGTGTGTGTGTGTGTACATATATATATCAATAAAGGATGTTGTATGAATCATTGCTGTATTGTAAATATGTTGAGAAAAGGAGATTATTGGTGCTTTTGCTGTGTTTCTCATGTATGAATTTTGAAATTATAAAGATTTATGCATTTGTGTAACTTTATGAGCAGTAAAAAATTACTTGTATAATACATATTTATGTATTTAACTCCATGATTATAAAAGTTGTATTTCGTTAACTACTGTATAAAGTTTTGATATTTGAAATTGTGCGCATCTCGATGATCGTTTGTAAACACAAATGCATTGTGGGAGCGATGTAGCCGTCAGCTGGTGAATTGATGATTGAATAGGCGAGTACTGTCGCAATTATTGATATGTATCTCAAAAAGGGTTGGTTAAAATTCTAAATGTGATAAATCAATGAACAAACATGGGTAACTCCCATAAGTCGCCTAGATTTTTGTTATTTGTAATAGCCAACATACGTGATCGTGTTAATTTGCAGTGTCTGACTGATTGATGAAATGCTATGTGATGATCTACATGTACTGGAGGAGCTTATAAAGCAGATGAGAGTAATGTTATTGTTGTGGGTGAAGTGTTTCCTACTGCAGACTTTTTTCCTGTCTTTACGGAAGTATTTTTATCGTCTCAGAATTATTCATTTTTGACTGTGCTCATATCCATTCATGATAAAGTTATTTAGAAAGAAGTGTTGTTGCTCTATATACCAAGTTCGCTCTCAGTCGGCTCAGTTTTTGTTCTCCCTCTGCTCTACAGTGCTTACATTTTTGGGTAAATGACAGTTACCAACCAGTCAATCTAACAAGGAAAAACAAAAACAGCACCAGAAGCCTCAGTCGGAAGTACAAATGGACTTAATCTACATTCAAAACACTCGGGTTTTAGCTTAACGTCGCGTGCAAATGTGGAGAGATCCTCCAGAGGTGTTTTGTTCCTGCCTTAGAACTCCG
Organism: Penaeus vannamei; assembly: GCF_042767895.1. Classification (NCBI taxonomy): domain Eukaryota; kingdom Metazoa; phylum Arthropoda; class Malacostraca; order Decapoda; family Penaeidae; genus Penaeus; species Penaeus vannamei. Next base: position 5,464,119 of record NC_091583.1, on the reverse strand, counting down.
GACGAAACATCTGTATACGAATGTTTCTCTTTGGCATAATCACCCTCGCCGTCGCTGTGGGGAAGAACTGAAAAAGTAAACAAGAGAACTAACGTGGAAGAAAGACGGAAAACACCAAGAGAAGGGTTTGTAAATGGTTCTTTCTCTTGATCTGATGAGAATAGAATTGAGAGAAATGAAAAAGGTGGATGGATCAGATGGAATACAGAAAATAACGGCACGGATTAAACAATTCTTGAGGGTTTCCTGGAAATGGCAAATAAACCGAGAGATAAAGATATAAACATGCAAAAGGGTAAATAACATCACATAAATATCGTACCTAGCGAGACAGCAAAGACACGCACACCCTTATACACACCAAAATTATATCCAAATGAGCAAGTACACTAATAGAGAGAAACACGCGGCGGTCGAAACAATATACGACGTTTACAGGTCCTCCCCTTATATACAATGCAAGACATACCAATGCACAGGATAAGCTAACAAGGCTCGCGCTGCCGCCCTGACAGTTCCCCGAACCGCGATGTCACACAAGAAGTCAAACGACCAATTAAAAACAAAGCCCTCGGGCCTCGGGCAAACAGAGCCGCGTGTGGCTCACAGGCTCGCACTTTATGGCAGCCGTAAACGTGACATGCCGTGACTCCCGCCGGTGTCGCCGCCAAACCCGCCGGATATTGTCTCGGGGCTCGAGGCACGCAGGAGGAGCGGGCGCGGGCGTCGGGCGCCGCGGCTGCGCCCGAGCGAAGGGCGGGAGCGGAGCGTCCTGCTAATAATAATATGTGGTTTTATTATCAGTAGCAGTAAATATTTGCTATTATTATTATTATTATTATTATTATCATTATTATTATTGTCCTTATTATCATCATTATTATCATTATCATCATTATCTTTATCATTTTGTCATCAACATTAATATCATATTATCATCAACATTATTATCATATTATCATCAACATTATTATCATCACTGTTATCATTACTCTTTCATTATGATTACTACTTTCTATTTCTATTACCATTACTATCACTATTAATTCTTTTCAGAGATACGTTTCCCATGCTATTTGAACATTCAGTCTTCGTTTTGGTGAACAAAGGAATGAAAGGAAATTACATAATGCAATCCCTGTCTCTGACGTCATGCAGATTTCTACGCGAACAGAGCGGATTTCCGTCATTCGCATCTATCGAACCGCGTCTCCATTGAAGCTCACGCGAGGGGGGGGGGGGGATCACGCCAGGTCGCATCCGCAGTCGTCGCAAGTCCGCCATGTCGTAAACACGTGACTGTACTCGGGCCGCTGCTAATGGCCGCCTTGTGCACGGGAATCCCGCTGTCTTTACGGTCTCTACATGTGAACTCCGCTAATTGGCCCGAGAATGCCTGTGGGAGACTGTTGCCGCGAGCACTTCGCCGTTCCCGAAAGGTTGCCGTCGGGGCGAATAAAACCTCACGGGCAGCGCGATTTACGGCCGTGTTTGTCTTCGCAGTTT
>NC_091583.1:5442586-5445086 GCF_042767895.1 Penaeus vannamei | reverse complement strand
ATATAGATCATGGTTTTTCAAGCTTCTTAACTATGAAATTAGGCAAAAGACTAAACAACTTGCTCGCGAAAGTGGTAAATATCCTCTCTTACTTCAAGATTTAAGAAATCTCACCTCTTTCCTTGATTTTAATTGCCTTAAGTGTTTATTAACGAGGAACAATGATAAAGATCTTGTTAGAATTAAGACTAGACATTTAAGAAAACTGCACAATCTTGGCTTAACTCCAGAATATGAAGTCGATAGCAGCAAAGTAATATTTAATTACTCAAATAGAAATTTATCTGAGGATGAAACAAAGTTACTATCTTTAGGTCTTGACTTTGCTTTACCGTGCAAATCACCATCATTCGCTGACCACTTTCTAGCCTTTGAACGTCTTTGTCATACCGTTAATAATTGCCAATTTCTTGACAACTCTGAATCTGCCAAACTGAAAGTTTTTGAGAAAATTGCCAGTTTAGCAAATGAGACGTTCTATGACTTCAAAAGACATACACACTGGTTACCATCTTTTAGCAAAGCCAAACACAATGCTTTGAAATCTTTAAAGGAAGACCCCAACATCATAATAACCAGACCTGACAAAGGAAAAGGTGTTGTGATGTTGGAGAGAAATGAATATGTCACTAAAGTAAATATATTGCTATCAGACCATACAAAATTTAAAAAGTTAGGAAATGAGCCATTTTCTAAAATCATTTAATTAGAGGACAAACTGAATAGAATGTTTGAAAGATAGTGACACCATTTCCTCTGATACATATAATCAACTCAGAGCATCTGGCTCTTTACCTGGAATGATATATGGAATACCAAAAATTCATAAATCCGATGTGCCGATCAGACCTATCTTGTCAGCTTTAAAAACATTTAATTATAATCTAGCTAAATTCTTAGTGCCAATTCTCAAGCCTATAACTACCAATGAATACACTATCCATAATTCTTTTGATTTTGCAAAGCAGATTTCTACAATTAGTCTTAAAAACAATGTTATAATGGCTAGTTTTGACATACAGTCTTTATTTACAAACATACCTTTGAAAGAAACAATGGATATTTGTACAAACAGATTATTTGAGAATACTGATAATGTGCATAACCTTGCAAGAGACCAATTCAATAAATTGTTAAAATTATCTGTAGAAGATTCAATTTTCATGTTCAGCAATCAATTGTACTCCCAAATTGATGGTGTAGCAATGGGTAGCCCGCTAAACCCAACTTTCGCAAACGCGTTTTTATGCCATCACGAGAGTAAGTGGTTAGCAGACTGCCCATCGCATTTTAAACCAGTAATGTATAAAAGATATGTTGATGATGTATTCCTACTGTTTAATGATATTTCACATGTAAAAATGTTTTTAGATTATGTCAACTCAAAACATGTCAACATACAGTTTACCTCTGAAGTCGAAGTAAACGACTCATTGTCTTTTTTTGGATATAAGGCTTGGACGTGATGACAAAACTTTAAAACCTCCGTGTACAGAAAACCTACCTTCACTGGTAGTGGTTTAAATTATTTATCCTTTCTACCCATGATGTTTAAAATCAATGCTATCAGAACTTTGTTGTACAGATGTTTTCATATTTGTTCAGACTGGCATTCCATTAACAGAGAACTACAATTCTTAGAAACTTTCTTTTTGAAACACAAATTTCCAATGTCTGTTATCCAAAAACAAATAAGGTTATTCTTAAATAAGATGCTCTGTCCAAAAACCAATGAATTACAATGTACCTCGGGATATCAGATACCTTAAACTACCATGCTATGGACACACAAGCTTTATCTTACCAAAACAACTATAGAAACTACTAAGCAACCATTTCCCACAAATCAATTCCAGAATGATCTTCACAGATTCCAGAACAATTCGTTCGTTCTTTCCGACAAAAGACCCTTTTCCTAAACATCTGTGCTCAAACATAGTGTACTCATACAAATGTTCTAGCTGTAACGCTAGATATACAGGTTCAACATCAAGGAATCTAAAGATGAGATATTGCGAGCACAAAGGAGTCTCTTATCGGACATTACGTCCGCTATCATCTCCCATGCACTCACTTATCCGGGATCATTCACTCAAAACAAATCATGAAGTAAAATTCGAGGACTTTTCAATAGTGAGAAAAACACAAGATATAATAGATTTAAGAATCTTAGAATCACTGCTGATCAAAGAAATAAAACCTGACTTAAATAACAATGAAAGTTCAATTACTCTATATACACTGAAGTAATTTACACAGGTTATCCCTTACCCCCTCCACCCCCCCCCCACTCCCCCACTCACAACGGACATCCAGACATTCAAACCTCCGCAAACTGCTGTCATGTCAACATGACAAAGACACATACTCCACACTACACATACGGAGAAAATACGTAAGCCCAATATTCCTTTTTTATGTCCTATGCTGGTAATCAACTTGTGTTTTATATGTTTTGCGTTTACTATTATTTCCATTTTGTTTGTTCTTATTTGCCTTT
>NC_091583.1:5415086-5417586 GCF_042767895.1 Penaeus vannamei | reverse complement strand
ACAGAAAAGCAAAAATTGGCGGAAAATAGCTAGCATGATAGAGCCTTACGGAAACTAAAGGCTCTATCTCAGTATTACTTTTTCCGTCAATTTTTGCGTTTCCGTCTGAACTCGAGGCTTTCCGCAACTATCGATTGCAAACGGAACGCTTCCCTGACGAAGACGGTTACGACCGCTTCCGTCTGATTAATTTCTGTATTGATCTTGTGCTAGTAATAAATTAGATAGGATGAGTGAATGTAAACATAAACTAATATTTTAGAACATCATATATCTCACTCCGATAGCGCCATGTTTGTTTACATGGATCAGTCGATTTTTATACGCAAAGTTCGCTCGTAAAAAAAACAAACAAACAAAAAAAAAAAATGACGGAGAAAGTGATGGTGTGATAGGGCCTTTAATAAGTAAAATTCATTCTAATTTTTAATACCAAGTGAAAATGATCGGTGTTGTAATTGTATTGTGAGTTATCTTACATGTTCCAGAATGAGAATTTAACAATATAACTAATGAAAATAACAATGACAATAATAATGACAATGAATTTTATAATAATTATCAACATGATATTATAAGCAGTAGCAGCAACAATAATAGTAATAATTGATAATGATTCAAAATAATGATACTGCTAATACTACTACTACTACTACTACTACTAATAATAATAATAATAATAATAATGAGCATAATAATAATAATAAAGATAATGATAATAACAAGAACAACAAGAACAAGAACAGCAAAACAACAAAACATTAATAATAATGATAATAATAATAACAATGATAATAATAACAATAATTAATAATCATAATAAAAAGATAATGATAATAGTAAGAAAAGAAGAACAACAGCAACAATAACAACAACAATAATATTAACTATTGGAAAAAGGCAGACATGATAATCAAGGCAACGACGGCGGCGACAGCAATCAGCGCCGAAAACGGTAATAGGCTCATTGAAATAACGCCGCTTGCTCCTCGTCCGCAGCCACACGTGATTCCAGCATCACATCAGCGGAATTCATTATTACCGAAAATTTAATTATTTCACCGAAAAACGGGAAAGTACAAAATCACTTTGAAATGAATAAGGCACTTCATTATAGTATTTTATAAAATACCGCATTATGAAACATCATTACTCTAATGACAATGCTATTAGCAAAGACTAAATTTCATTAAGCTTTACTGTAGCAGCCAACAGTTACATGAGCGATCTGTTAAAATTGAAAAAAAAGTTTTAATGATACAGAGAGAAGAGGATGACACATGAAAAGCTTTGTGTATTTACATGTGCAAGGATATTATTCAATGGTGATAACGATAATGAATTAAATATAGTATTAGAAGAGAAGGTAGTAACAGCAGTAGTAGTAATAGCAGATAAGGGAAAAATAATAACAATAATAATATGACTAATTAAAAGGAGAGAATTCATAATAATCTAAAAGATAACAAGGTTAATTATATCAAGAAAAATATAATACCAATGATAATATAGTGATAATATAATGGCACTAATACTGATATTAATATTGCTGCTGCTGCTTTTACTATTGATAATGATGAAAAAAGTTTTAAGATTATAATAAAGATGGTGATGGTGAAAGTAATGGTATTACTGATATCAATGACAATGATAATGATTGTGTTGATGATAATGAAAACAGTATAAATGAAAATGATAATGTTAAAATATTAAATTGATAATAACAACAAAAAGAAAACGAAAAGTAGAATGCTAATGATACCGATGATAATTACAATGATGATAAGACTGAGATGATAATACTCACAGGGATGGTGATAATTATGATTATAATACTGATAATAATGATGATAATGATAGAAAACAAAATAATAAGGATTAGCATAATGAACATAATGATAATGATAATAAAAATACTATTATCAATGTTAATCATTATAATAATGATAATAATAATAACAATGATAATGACAACAATATTAATAACAATGATAATGGTGATAATAGTAATAACAATGACAATTAGAGCAATGATAAAGACGAAGATGATGATGATGATGATCATGATCATCATGATCATCATCATCATCATCATCATCATCATGATCATCATCATCATGATCATCATCATCATCATCATCATCATCATAATGTTAACAACAATTACAAATGATAATAGCAATAACAATAATGATAGGGACAACAATAATAATGATGCGAATAACAATAATAATGATTATAACGATAATAACAATAATAATAACGATACCATCATTGATTTGGATGAAAAATTAACAAAGGAAGATTGATAAAGAAATATTGTTTTCATTGTAGGTATTGTTAGCATTATCATCGTGATTTTTAGCATCATTTATTTTATTATTGTTATCATTATATTATATTATATTACTTTTGGTTGTTTCAATGAATTTCCTTTATGTCCATTTTCAAGTGATCTGACTGGGATTGTTGTTGATTTGACCATTTCGAGAACAGCTGC
>NC_091583.1:5385086-5387586 GCF_042767895.1 Penaeus vannamei | reverse complement strand
AAGATCTCCCGACAATCTGGCCCTGTTGAGGGAAGCTGTCGTGGATGCCAAGGAAACTGCCAACAGAGTAAGGCAGGAAAAATGGCTGGAATGGTGCCAAACTTTTGGACACCAGACCAGCCTTACAGAGTTGTGGAAACGGGTCAGGCAAGCGACAAGCCGCCAAGCCCCGAAATGCACTCATCATGACCCACAATCAGAGGCTAACAGATTGGTGCTTGAGTTCTCTGCCAGAACCAGTACCAACAATCTGCCTCCAATGATGAGAGAAAAACAACAAAACTTAAATCCGGAAAGACTTGCTCTCATAAGAAACAAGGCACTCGAAGCTGATGAAACGGATGCCTTGTTCTCTCTTGGGGAACTAAGAAAATCATACAAAACCAGTTCTGGGTCAGCACCGGGATCTGATGGGATCTTCCACCCCATCATTTCGCATTTAGGCCTTGCAGGAGAACTGCAAATCCTGGCAAACCGCCACGGTGCCCCAGAGCTGGAAACAAGCCACAATAGTTCCCATCCCAAAACCAAAGGAGCCTGGCAAGTACCGTCCCATCTCTCTTCTCAGCTGCCTGGGTAAAACAGCTGAGAAGGTGGTACTCAACAAGCTCCGATGGAAGACGGGTCCCCCTCATGAACACCTGCACGGGTTCACAAGGGGTAAGAGCACTGCTCATAGCATTTCCACACTCTTAAGCACAATCTACACCTCGCCCGCCGTGGTTGTCTTCCTTGACCTGGAGAAGGCTTTTGAACTGGCAAGTCCGCTTGCCATTCAAGAGACCCTAATCCACAAAAGAGTCAAAGGCAGACTCTTGGCCTGGATAGCTGACTATTTTAAAAATAGGTCAGCAAATGTCAGATTTCAAGGCCACCTCTCACAGCACATGCCACTTGAAAATGGAACTCCTCAGGGAGGGGTTCTTAGTCCAGCCCTGTTTAACACCCTCATGTCCAACATACTCGACATTCACCTGCCAGAGGGATGCAAGATCATCTCTTATGCATCTCTTAGGCAATCATAGCCTCTGGCAACCACTGCCTAACTAGAGCTCAGCGTTGTCTGAACCCGGTGTCTGAAGAGTGTTGTAGGACGGGTCTAAAAATATCAACAGTAAAATCCAAAGCAATGGCTCTGAGAACTAATGTCGGAAACAAAAAACTCGCTAAACAGGGTATGGATCTGGAATGGGTGAAGGACTATCTATACCTTGTTGTATGGATAGGACACTCACTTTCAAAAAGGAGATCCAATACCTGCTTGACAGAACCAAGGAAAGACTGTCAGTCATGAAAGTCATGACAGGGAGACACATAGGAGCAGGACCCAAAGTACCTAGATCATTCTATGTACATGCTGTCCGTCCTATTATTGACTATGCATCTGTCGCCCTCATTGCTTCCAGTACATTAAAAGAAAAACTGGAAACAATACAAAACGAAGCAGCCAGGATAATTCTAGGTGCACCTAAGTGGACAAAGGACATCAACCTCCTCATGGAAACTGATTTACCGTCCATAGACACCAGAATTGATCTAATGGCAGCACAGTTCCTTTCCAAGGTCCTGCAAGCACCCAGAAAATCCTATCTAAGACAAAGAGTTCTCAGACGCCTACAACAAGATTACCAGTTGTTTGCGGACAATTCCTGGGTCACACACACAGCCAGAGTTTTGATACGCTTTCAGCTAAAAGATTCATTGCTTGCCAAGGGTATGGACTCCCCTCACCCTGATTACAAAGAACCCCCGCCGTGGGCAAACGAAATGATCGAATTCTCAATTCTAAATCTCACAATGAGAAAAGATCAATATTCCATGCCTAGCCTAAAGGCACAAGCACAAAGGGTCATTGATCAAATAACTCCCCCAGGTAGTATAACATACTACACGGACGGATCCGTGGATCCAATAAACCATACTGCAGGCGCCGGCTTTGCAACAAAGGATACCACAGCATCTATTAGGGTCACTGACAATGCCTCAACGCTTCAGGCTGAAACGGTTGCGATCATGGAAGCCCTGACACACGCGTCCCTAAGGGCAGGACACGTCATTCACACAGATTCAAGAGCAACTATTAACAGCTTACAGCATAGCATGCCCCCAGACGACATCTACCTCTTGATAACAGTGCTAACCATAGCCCAAAGAATCCTTAGTCAAGGTAGAAGAATCATCATAAACTGGGTCCCAAGCCACATAAGCATACAAGGGAACGAGCTTGCTTATAAACTAGCTGAAAAGGGCAGGGGTATGCCCCTATCCTCCATGATCGTTAAACCCAGCCGAAGGGGACTAAGCCAAAGTACCAAAGCTGTAGCGTGTGCGGTCCTCCGGGGAGCACATAGAGAAAACATCACAAAATCGCTCGCTGCCAAGTGGTACTCAGATGCTTCAGGCTATGAGCCACTGACCCTTCCTCCAAATACAAAAAGAGGTACCGAAGTCATACTATTCAGACTTAGACTAGGTTACCATTGCGCTTGGCAAATTATTG
>NC_091583.1:5350086-5355086 GCF_042767895.1 Penaeus vannamei | reverse complement strand
TTATAATAATGGTAATGATGATAATCATTATGATAATTTTTTTTTCATTATTAATATCATCTTGATGAGGAAGGTGATGATAACAACAATGTTGATAGTAATTGTTATCATAAAAGATGTAATGAAAATAATAAATAATGATAATCATAATGATGATAAAACAATCATAGATAGGATATGATGGAAAATATAACGATGATAATGAGGATGACATTGGTGATGATAATAATGGCAATGCAAATCAAAATATCAATAATAGTGATGATTATAATAATGATAATAATGAGGATGATAATAATATGGATAATAGTAATAACAATGAGGATAATTAAGATGGTGATAATGATGATGATGATGATGATGATAATAATAATGATAATTATGATGATAATGACGATGATGATGATGATGATGATAATGATAATATGGTGATGGTGATAATAATAATAATGATAATAAAGATAATTATGATGATAATGACGATGATGATGATGATAATGATTGATGATTGAAAATGATAATAGCGAAAATACTAATAATAACAGTAATAATAATAATTATAATGATAATAATAAAAATAACAATAATGCTGATAATAATGATAATGATAATAATAATAATAGTAATAGAAAAATACTAACAATAATAATAATGATATTGATAATGATAATAATAATAATAATAATAATAATAATAATAATAATAATAATGATAATAATAATAATAATAATAATAATAATAATAATAATAATAATAATAATGATAATAATAACAGTAATAATAAAAATTATAATATCAATTATAATAATAATAATAATAATAATAATAATAATAATAATAATGATTGTAAAAATAATAATAATAATAATAATAATAATAATAATAATAATAATGATAATAATAATAATAATAATAATGACAATTACTATAACAATGATGATATCAATGATAATGGTTACAATAGTGACAATACTATTACTACTAATATTACTACAATAATGATAATAATAATAATAATAATAATAATAATAATAATAATAATAATAATAATAATAATGATAATAATAATAATAATAGTAATGATAATGATAAAGGTAATACTGATAATAATAATAACATAACAATAATAATAATGATAATGGCATTAGCATTAATGATGAAAATTTCTATTGTAGTACTAATAACAAGCATTGATAATCAACGTAATGATAATGAAAACAATGATACTACTACTAATAACAATAATAATGATAATGATAATAATAATAATAATAATAATAATAATAATAATAATGATAATAATAATAATAATAATAATAATAATAATAATAATAATAATAATAATAATAATAGTAATAAAATAATGATAAAGATAATAACAATAAGCTGAAATAATAACAACAATAATAATGATAATAATGATGGTAATTAACCATGATGATAATAATAATGATATTTATAATAACGATAATAATAATGGGAATCGTAAAAAATAGCAATTACAGTAATATTGACAATAATGATAGTAATGATAAGAATAATAATGATAATGATAATAATAAATATATTAATATAGATAAGAATAGTAAAAATAATAATGATAATGCAAGTAATAAATATAATATTAATAATGATGATAATAATGATAATAATAATAATAACTGTAGAAATAATGAAATTATTATAATGGAAATTATGAAGTAATGATAATGAAATTAAAAAAAATATTAATAATAGAACATATAATAATGATAATGATAATAATAATGATAATAATAATAATAATAATAATAATAATAATAATAATAATAATAATAATTATTATTATTATTATTATTATTATTATTATTATTGTTAATGTTATTGTTATCACCATTATTATCATCATTATTATCACTATTAAAATCCTAATAATAACAATGAGGATAACAATAATAATTACAATTATCATCATTATCGTAATACTATTACTACTACTATTGTTATTAATAATGATAAGGATAATAATAGATAGTTATCCTTATCATCATTATGCTGAAGATGATGATAATGAAGATGAAGATGAAGATGATGATGATGATGATGATGATGATGATGATGATGATGATGATGATGACGAGGATGAGGATGAAGATGAAGATGAAGATGTAGATGTAACTGTAGATGTACATGTAGATGTTGATGTAGATGAAGATGATGAGGATGGTGATGATGATGATGACAATCATAAAAACAACAAAAACAGCGACAACAACGATGACAATGATTATGATGATGATTGTTATGATGATGATACTAACAAAAGTAAGGGAAATCATGAAAACAAATAAATAAGTAAAAGTGGAAACGATAATTCTTGTAATACCTATTGTCACTATTATTGTTTTCGTCATTGAAATATGATCTTGACATTGTTATTGTTATTTGCTATCGTAATTCAAAAACAATATTATATATGTAATCATTATTATTATGATCATAACGGTTTTTTTCTATGACATACGTTTTAAAATCCAACTGACAGTACTCTAAATCACAAAAACACAGATACGAAAAATATAATAAAAGGATATTCAATTTTATGGCCTCGAGTATCATCCCCAACGACTTGTAATAAACATCGAGATAAGAAATTCCATTGTTTTATGCTGATGCCGAGGCCGCGCCATACCACATACTGCTTTAACAAGCAAGCCGGGATAGGCGGAGACCCTCATAAATAGAGAAGATGAGAAAGCTTCCACATGGCAACACATTACACAGAACGGCATTGCTCGAGGCTCTTCACCGACACTAACAAAACGTGTTTGTGTGTTGTCGTCCCTCATGGCGGTCTAATATCAGCGGCGCCATGCTTGGTCATGCTTCAGGCACGAGGAGCTTGAGCTGAGAATGTTTGTGAATGAAGGTTGGAGCAAGACGGCGGGAACATGATGGAGGGGATATCTGACCTCTGAGGTTAGAAAGGTGTGTGGCGGGACTTTAAGTACATGGGACTTTTGCAAAACGAGATTTTTTCCCTTTCTTTTTTGCCTGATTTCCGTAATGTTCTTGAAGCTGGAAAAAATAATTTCCCAAAACCAGCAAAATGCTATTATTGCAAAGCGAAAGACCACATGTCGATGGAGCAATAATATGCAAATAACTGGCATGAGCGATTATGTATCAGCTGACCTTGACTGCCAGTAGCCTCAGCTGTAATAATCAACGGCCCCCACTTTCAAATGCAGTGTAATGGCTTCATATCAAGTGTCTTTGCTTGTATGTAGACATAATCACACACTCCTCGCTCTCTCTCCGTCCCCTCTACATTTAGGAATGTACATGCACACACGTATTGTACCCAGCTATATATACATCACATTACTATATTCTACATATTTTCTATCCTTTTAAATGTTTTCCACATACATACTTTCACACATCCAGTCATGGTCAACACTCCTATCAAACCTGCGTCGAATCCCGTTTCGAACATGAGCTTAATACATACTTTTTGTAAGGAGAAAGACGGATTCAGAGGTTCATTTCATTACATGACATTTTCCTGTCATTGCACATATGCACATACTTTACCTGATTATTTATCTCTCCTTGCTACATTAATCTGTACATACATACATGTATGTACACACACACACACACACACACACACACACACACACACACACACACACACACACACACACACGCACACGCACACGCACACGCACAAACACAAACACAAAAACACACACACAAACAAACACATACACACACATACACACACACACACACACACACACACACACACACACACACACACACACACATATATATATATATATATATATATATATATATATATATATATATATATATATATATATACACATACATACATAGACAGATAGATAGGTAAATTGATAAATGCATATATTTAGATATAGATATATAAATATAATCATGCATATATAAATTTTATATATATATATATGTATATATATATACATATGTGTGTGTGTGTGTGTGTGTGTGTGTGTGTGTGTGTGTGTGTGTGTGTGTGTGTGTGTGTGTGTGTGTGTGTATGAAGATGCACTCGGATGGTCATTAAATAAACAAAGCTTCTCCTGCGCCACAGTCCCCGCTGCGGCCTCCACCACGAACCCAGAATGGAAATGGCCGAAATGACGCCCCCCGTCAGAGAAAAGGCCACGGGCGCGAGGGACATGTCTCGGCCCCCCAGCAGGAAGGCCTGGGTGGAGGACGCCCCTTTGCCCCTCAGGGAGCTGTACACGCCGATGCCCACGGACACCACCAGCATGAGGGCGAACACCACGTAGTCCACGACGGTGAACTTTGTTGGGGCTTCCGACGCCTCGACATCCATTTTCTGAAGGAAATGTTTAAAGAATGGTTACGATGCGGTGAGATTATCCAGTAATTATAAATATGTATTAAAAAAAAAATAACTTTGATAATAATTTGGCAGTAATACAATTAATGATAATGCGAAACACCATCATCGCTTACAAACATTACGGATAGCAATGTGTTATTTTAAAATTCAAAATGACAGGAATATTGCTGGCCGTGACGACAAAAAGGGATAATAATATCCTTCCCGGTGCAGTAACTATCATCCTAATACGGAGTACAAACAAGAGAGCTTCTGGAGATGACAACATTAACATTTATGGTAATGATATTGCTATAATTACTACCAGTATTTTCTACAGTGACGTAGCGTCCTAAATTGCAAACATGTCAGACGACCCGAGCGAGATGGCCTTCCTTGCAATAGCCTTGAAAGAAGATCTGGAAGGCCTTAGATGCTTCTCTCTCTCTTTCTTCGGGGAATCTCAAAGACTGAAGGAGTGCCCTTTGAAATACCCGAGGTACCCTCAGTCCCCAGGCCCACTCCGATAGAAAGCATTGGCCTATTATTGGGGGATTTTGTGACCTGCTTTATTATTGGTTGTTTTATATAAAGATCATTATGAATCGACCGAAGTCAGCCT
>NC_091583.1:5285086-5287586 GCF_042767895.1 Penaeus vannamei | reverse complement strand
AGGAGACTGAAAGAACGAAGGAGTAGGAAGCGCACACCGTTTTGCACAACCAAAACCGCATCTTTTATATGTATTTATGTTATGAGAAACTCCTGCGTTCAGGCTATACTTTACCCTCAGGCGGGGCCTAACGAACTATGAAAACGTACCTGGCGATCATACTTTGTTCCACATGGCCATCGGATGCGAATATTAGTGTTGGTTCATCGTATATTATATCTTTACACTTTCTAGTCTTCCCTTTTCTTTCAGCCATTCACTGTCTTCGATTAGTTTACTTCATTAGCTCTGTTCCTGTCATTCTGTCACAGTTGATGATCCATTTTCTTTCTCTTCCTCTACCTTCTTTCCTTCCTTCCTCTCTCTCATTGTTTTTTTTTTTTTTTCATTATTAACTTGACTTATTTAGATTTTTTTTTTTTTCTTTCTTAAATGTCAGGTGTCCTTACTTAATTTTATTGTCAACCTTAGCGACTGAGCTCTGTAACCTTTATGCCAAGTTCTTAACATGTAAAATGATTGCTTGTTGGTTCACCCACCATGCGTCCCTCTATTTCCATAAGTGAATTTTTGCATTTACTCATCTATATTCTATTTATATTTAATTCGCACTTTCCTACAATCATATTTTAATTTGTGGTGCAGCACATGCTATCGGTTTTCCCTGAACTTGCCATTGTTCTGTTTTCATTCATTTCGAACCTTATTCTAGTATACGCTTTTCGGTAGATCACCTGATTATCTTACCTTAACCCTCTGGAAGGGAAGAGAAATCGAGCCATGGCGGAGATTATTGACAGAGAGGGTGGATTTGATCCTCTTCTGTAGGTCCTTTAAAGCTTCAATAACTGCAGCGTGCCAAGCTGTTTTTTAGTCATATAAGAGGCGGAAATGTGCTGTGTTAATAGATGTAAGTACAGATTCAGCGGTTATCTCGCTTTGCTTTTTTAAAGAAGAAAGAATTAGTTGTAATTCCAATTCTTACAATGGATATTCTGTGCTGTGACATGCTGTCTGATTTATTTTTGCTTCTGAATCCCCCCCTGTGTGCAAGGAATAGCCATCAATTGGCAGCGCGCAGGATCAAAAGCAGGTCAGCAAGATTGCTAGACAAGAACGCTAACCGCTGCACTGCACGTCAGTAGGGTGTGTTATGGTTTTAGTTTTATGCTTAAATCACTGCAGGGCGCTGCTTGCCATACATCCTAAGCCTTGTCGCCCAGAAACGTGCCATACAAACCATTTACAGAATGTTAAAGTACGACCACATACATGAAGGATTCTGATCACTAAATTTCCGGAAGATAAATGACTATATTTATTTTACTGAATTTCTTGTCTACACATCATTAATGATAGTTGATAAACTCTCAAATGCAAGGCACTCGAAGATATTCCTTAAGTTTTAATAACTGCCATTTCCTGTCATCCAAGTAGAACAGATGGAGTCATGTGGAGCAATTTAACCATCAAATATACATGATTCCACTCTCTTGACTGTTAAGAAGAAAAAAAAATCTTTTGCTTTATTAGATTTATCTAATTATTGACTAACCATTCTCATTAGACTATATACTGTAGCAATGTCATATATATATATATATATATATATATATATATATATATATATATATGTATGTGTGTGTGTGTGTGTGTGTGTGTGTGTGTGTGTGTATGTGTGTGTTGCTGCTAATCAATCCTGTGTCAGTTATTTATTATGAATTATTTTAACACTTCATTTTTATCATTATTGGGAGCCAATGCCGACAGGGGAGCGAAACCATATCCACCCTTCATTTCCCCCTTCAAGAATCCTTCAAGGCGAGCCACCACGCAGGACCTCGGCCCATCTCGAGCTCCTTACGACAGATTTGATTGATCTGCCCAACCCATGACTTCCTAGGTCATCCCACGGGTCTTATCCACCCGGGATTGTCTCGTAAGAGACAACCTGGTGGGCAAGATCAACCTGTGGGAAGTGAACCAGGTGGCCATAAAGCCTGGGTCTGTGATCACAGATTGTGCACATAACAGGTCCTGTGTCAGTCTCACGGTGCAACCGTTGGTTGGACATGTGGTCCTGCCAGCAGTACTCTATGATCTGGCACAAGGATATATTACAAAAGGCGTCAGGACAAGACTCTAAGGCACAAGATAACGGTCAGGTTTCACTACCATAAAACTGGCATTATCCGGGTCTTAAGAACACCTACCTTGGTCCTTCTGCACAGGTGCCAGCATCTCCAAATCCTCTTGTCGGGAGAGTTCATGACTCCTGCTGCCAGGCCAATCCGTCTACTAACTTCCTAAACTGACAACCCTGAGTTATGGACTAGACTACCAAGGTATGTAAAGTTCTCTGGGACTTCAATGTCCTTACCGCAAGCACATATCGATCGTACAGATTCTCCTATCAAGTCACTAAATTCTTGGATCTTGGTCTTAGTCCAGGAAACCTCTAGATCCAGGGGTATTGCTTCATTGCTAAATGCATCCAGAG
>NC_091583.1:5273570-5274586 GCF_042767895.1 Penaeus vannamei | reverse complement strand
ACTTTAACAGGCATCTTTTAAATTAGTTCGTTACACATGCCTCGTTACCTCCATGCATTCAGCACTTTATAGTTCACTTGATATTTGCCTACGCCATTTGATAGAGCTTAGTGATATTTTAATGCAATATGAAGACAATCCCAGCACGAGTGAAATAACGGTTCTTCTATAAATCGGTGTTAGTGCCGAACAGAATGAGACATCACAAGTAACATATTTTAGACATAAACCTTAATTGAAGTATTGAAAAAAAATGAAAACCATTTTTGTACTAATAGGATTAACGGTATATGTTACCATTATCACTATATATATAATGCGATTATCTAATTCATGGTAAGTGCAGTCAAACACCAGTTGGTAAATTTCTGTATTTATCCCTCTCTCTTCTCCCTCCCCCTCATTCTCATTCTCATTCTCTCTCTCTCTCTCTCTCTCTCTCTCTCTCTCTCTCTCTCTCTCTCTCTCTCTCTCTCTCTCTCTCTCTCTCTCTCTCTCTCTCACTCTCTCACTCTCTCACTCTCTCACTCTCTCTCTCTCTCTCTCTCTCTCTCTCTCTCTCTCTCTCTCTCTCTCTCTCTCTCTCTCTCTCTCTCTCTCTCTCTCGCTCTTCTGCTCAGATGTAAATAAATATAGACAGAATAAGAAAAATCTGTTTCCGACCGCACTGTGGATGCTTTTTAATTTTCTTCGTTTTACTTTCGACCTTGGCTTCGATTCCTCATGTTGTATTCAGACGACGAAAACGTCAAATGATTAAACATATTCTTCTTTGGTACAATAAGAAAAGAAAATTCCTTCGCTGTGTGTTTGGACCTCTCACACTTCATTATTCAACGCCTAAAGATGGCAGAAGGTTTCGCTCTAACGGACAGTGCTTACGATGGTGTACGTGGTATACAGTGACACATTTTACAGCTTACTGTGTACCTTGTTCACTTGAATATCAAAAGTCAAAATGAATAGAAGAAAACTCGAGAGTAATAAATGACTCAGACTGGGAATTCCATTTTATT
>NC_091583.1:5150444-5152944 GCF_042767895.1 Penaeus vannamei | reverse complement strand
TTACGTTGATATAGACATAAATACTTTCTATAAGTATATGATTGTGTGTGGCGGATCCAAGTGGCCCATCACACTCAAACAGGCTCCTTCTCCGAGAGTAGAAACTAACCACAGACCTATAGAAAAGGGTGTTTATCTCGCGGAGTGAGGAGGATGCCCCGCACCCGCCACTCTTGCCATTCCGCTGCCCAATATTTTATTTCTTTTACCGAATAAATTATTTTCTTATGTTTTATTGTATTATGTGTACCCCCCGAAGATGATACTTTCACTTTTTTTACATGTTAAGATTTATATATATATATATATATATATATATATATATATATATATATATATATATATATATATATATATATATATATATATATATATACATTCTTTTAAAGAGCAGAGGTCAATTTGATTTTTACATATGTATTAGATCTTAATTATTTTAATTATTTTACCTTTTCTAAACCTTTTATTCAAGTGTTTTATAGAAAGTGAAGTTAAGTCAAACAATAGTTCTTCTTATACAATTATTTTGATTCAGTTTTTATATTATCAATTGAATTTAATTTACTATTTTAATTTAAATTTCGATTTTCACACTAGTTTTAAGATTTGTTTTATCAATTTTAATTAAAAGAGAACCAACTTCTTACACTGTTTCCCATCCACAACTAACAAGGGAAGTGGAGACACAAAGTCAGGGGAATTCTTGCCGGTGGTCTGCAATTAGGAAGATGGTCTGTGGAACCCCGGAATGGGCTTCCACCTGTCTGAAGAGAGCTAAGTGGTCGTGGGGATACTTTAACATAAGATAGTAAGAGAAATTGGCCAGACTATTTATCCGATTGAGTGACCTCGTGACAAGTGCATTTTTTTTAAATTATCATCTTCGGGCTTTTTATTGTCGTGTGTTTTACTGCGTTCGTTGTTTCATGTTCATATTTTAATGTATTAAGTGCTTTCTGTTTTATCGTTTGTTTTATTGTTCTAGTTTGTTTTACCGATTTATTTTAATGTTTTAAGTTCATTTTGCTTTATCGTTCCTTTTATTGTATTCTGTGTTTTACCTCATTTTATGATTTGTTTTAATACCTTCGTTTCGTTTTATGTTTGTGTGTTTTGTTTTACTACGTTTTATTGTGTTTTATCAGTTTGATACCGAAATAAATAAATATTTTAGTATATTTCGTTTTATCAACACCCGAACTTGGTCGTTGAAAAGGATACTAGGCAGGGTAGTAACATCTCATTTCCCTCTAGCGATAAGCTTTATTTCTTTGTGTTCATTATATCAAAGTGGTGATCTGCTTGATTGCGTTGGAGGATTCTCCCCGCACACGCCTCTCCTCGGCTCAAAATCACGCGTACCAATCTTTGTGATCTCGCACCATACATATACACCACACACACATACTACATTTACACTCTCGCTTCTTTCCCCACATCCGTCTTCCACACTATTATTCTTCTCACATATAAACTACGGTCCCATACGTGAATTAAATGGATGATGGCAGTGGCTCTATTTCACATTATTGCGAGACATAATTGTATAGGTATTTGCTACACTGATGGGACTTCAGCAACCACTGAGGCATCACACTGCTCAGTGTACCAGGCAAGGTTCTTGCCCACATCCTTCTGAGACATATCAGAGACCACCTACTGAGGCATCAGAGGCTGGAGCGATCTAGATTCACTCCTGGTAAGTCCACAATAGATCGCATCCTTGCGCTTCGAGTCATTGTAGAGTCCCATCGGGAGTTCAGGTGTGGACTGCTTGCAGCCTACATCGACCTAAAGAAGGCGCATCGGGAATCACTCTGGGAGACCCCGAGACTGATAGGAAATCCAACAAAGATTATTGGACTAATAGTAAGTCTGTATACTGGTATTGAAAGTGCTTTAAAGTGTGTGTGTGTTTGGGAGGGGGGGGGGGGCTGTCGAGCTTCTTCCCTGTTAGTTCAGGGGTGAGTTAAGGCTTTATCCTTGCACCAACACTTTTCAACACACATGGGCTGGATATTGGGCAGAGCTACTGTTCAGAATCACTGTGGAGCAACTCTGGGCAATACCGACCTTGACTTTGCTGATGATGCTATTCTACCTGAGTCCTTGGAATCCTTAGTGGTGGCTCTTGATGCCTTTAGTAATGTAGCGAAGTCCTTAGGTCTAGAGGACTACAAGACCAAGATCCAGGACATTAGGGACTTGCTAAAAGAACATATTCGGTCAATACGTGGTTGTGACGAGGACATTGAAGTCACAGAGAGCTTTACATACCTTAGTAGTGTAGTTCATAACTCTGGGCTGTCAGACCAGGAAGTCAGCAGACAGATTGGCCTGGCAGCTGGGGTGATGAACTCTCTCGACAAGAGTATTTAGAGATGCTGGTACCTGTGCAGAAAGACCAAGCTACACCTCCTCAAGGCCCCAATAATGCCAGTTTTACTATACGGTAGTGAAACCTGGATATTATTTTGTGTATGGAGTCTCGTTTTGATGC
>NC_091583.1:5140444-5142944 GCF_042767895.1 Penaeus vannamei | reverse complement strand
ACACGCGCACACACACACACACACACACACACACACACACACACACACACACACACACACATATATATATATATATATATATATATATATATATATATATATATATATATATTTCTTGAAAATTCTATTGATGTTGATGGCAATAATAACGATAAAGGTCCGCATGGTCATTTTACTACTACCATTACTGCAACAACTCGTAGTAGCAGGATTCTACTACTACTACTAATAATAACAATGTTAATATCACTAATAGTAATGAAGATGATGATAAGGACGTAGGTGGTGGTGATAATTATAACCGTAATGGTGATATGTAATAAAATGATAACAATAACAATAATAATAGTAGTAGTACTAATAGTGATAATAATAACTAACAATAATAATGATTAAGATCATAAATTTTATTATCGTTATCATTATCGTTATCATAATATTTTTTATTATTATTATGATGATGATATGAATAATGACGATGATGATAATTTTTATCATTTTTGTTAATGTTATTCTTACTGTTATTATTATTATTATCATTATTATTATTACTATTATTATCATCATCATTATCATTAATGATGATGATAATAATAATAATAATAAACAATAATAATCGTTATCATTATTATAACAGTAATAATGACAGTAGTAATAAAAATCATTACCTCCGCCAAGGAGCTCATGTGTTTGGTCGTGTTGGTTTGTTTATTCGTTGGTTAGCAGGATAACTAAAAAAATATAAACAGATTTTTATGAATTTCATTTACCAGAGGTATGTCTTGGCCTAACTTGGACTCATCTAATGCCAGGGATTTTATTTTTTTATTTTTTTTTATTATTGCATTAAGTTACCACTATTGCCGTGACAATAGGGGTAACTATTAATATTATTACCTTTATCACCTCCGCCAAGAATGTTATATTTTCATTCCATCTGTTACTCTATTGCCTTGGCGGAGGTATGCCCTCTCTGACAGCTTCTAGTTATCACTATTATTAATATGATGGTGATGATGATGGTAATGACAATGATAATGATAACAATGATGATAATCATCTTCATTTTCATTATCATATGAACTATAAATATCGTAATAATAACAAAATGATAATAATAATAATAATAATGTCATGATGACATGCTGCTCCTGTTAAGTGTAATAATATTGATAGGATATTCCATTGATGATAAGAAAATCTGTAGTATTTTAATAGTTTTTGAAGAAGCTTTAGATGTTTAGTAACAGTGAATAAAATTAGGGACAATAAAAATATTAGTAACCTTAGTGCTGCACGGATACTAATACTACTAACAATGATATGGAGTGTGTTCGCGGTACCTGAGGGTTGTGGGTATAGTCAATCTATGGTATTTTACAAGCCTAGGCTCAAAATGTTCGTATACCATCTAAAAATCCTTGCTAAACATTCCCCCCCCCCCCCATAGTTTACAATTCGAATGTCTGGCGCAGGTTTAAATGGACAATGGTCCTAACCCACTGAAGGGCGTGTGGCAGATTGTGACCTTCTAAGCACACAGAACAAAGGCGATTTTACCAAAGTCTAACTGAATGTGTTGGTCTAAGAGGGAGGAAAGCTGTTGATAACTTACAGATAGGCTCGGTAGCCGATTAGGAAGCTAGTTTCATATGAATATTAAGGAGTGCACGCTTACTTTGAGGACCTCAACAGTGAAGTCACATATGAACAAACAGGCAAAGGTGCAAAACTAGAATTTTCAGATGGGGGCATCTGCGCGCATGGCTGTAGTTGTTCCTTTAGATAAAATATATATTTCCGAAAAAAATGAGAATACTTAACCCTTTTGGTATAGATGATAAGATATATGAAAATCATGTAAATCTGTTATAAAATGAGACAGTAAGTTAGCTTTCTATTTCATATTTAATCATATCTCTGTTCTATCATATATATGTTCCGTTTGTTTAATCACAGATAATCTAAAATTAATCAGATTTAGATGAAACTGCCTGGGAATATTACTTTTTATAACCAGTCAAGGACCTATACCTAGATATAGTGGATAGAGTAATGTAATAAAGAGTAATACGAGTAAATAATAAAATAGGTTTTACACATTATTGCAAGCACAGGCTAAAAATAAATGCCAATGTGCCTTTGTACATGAGAAAAATGTTAAATACTATGTATAGGTTTGTAGGCATATCAAATGACTATTCACAGACAAAAAAATCATGATAATACATAAGTCTACATACAATATTCTAGCTTGCAAAAAGTGCAAGCAACACAGATACTCATTTATCTATTGAGTTTCGACATAATACTCCAAATAGTTTAGATAGAAGACCCCAGGTGTCGCATTGACCCTCAGTAGCAATGTTAATTATAGTAATGATAAAATTAATAGTTACAATAATAATAACATTATGGTATTTGGAGGCGTTACTAGGATGACATCATATGGTGGAAATTAGGATTATTAGCAATAGCATATTTGAAAGTAAAGAAATAT
>NC_091583.1:5120444-5125444 GCF_042767895.1 Penaeus vannamei | reverse complement strand
GAAGTGGATCAGAAGTTACCTTTCCTGGACACTCTGATTCATCGGGATGATGACGGCCTACGTTTCTCTGTATATAGAAAGCCTACGAAAAAAGACGATTATATCCATTATTACTCCGCCCACAGCAGCAAAACAAAATCTGGGGTTGTAATTGGCTTCTTTCTCCGGGCACTGAGGATCTGCAGCCCTGAGTTTCTTGAGACTGAGGTTACATATGTAATCAATTCTTTTATGCAACATAAGTACCCAAAAGGTCTCCTGCTAAACCTCAGAAAGAAAGCGGAGAACATACTTGCAAGATCAACCCCAGTGACATCCTCTGACTTCCTCATACTGCCTCCATGTAACGTTTCCCAGGCGATCAGCAAATACTTTGGAAAAACAGTAAAAATCGCCAGCACATCCGGGGAAAAGATACACGATATGATACGAGACAAGAAGCAGTTGAAAAGCAACCCCAACAGTGCAGTATATCGCATACCCTGCAGCGGTTGCGATAAGGCCTATTTTTGTGCTGTATCGGCGACACATGTATTGGTATCGCTTTAACTGTCTTCGAAGAATCGATGTTTCGGAATCGTTTTAGCCAAATTTCTCGTATCAATGCATTGGCATCGCCTTAGACAATTCTGTGCATCTATGCCCATCACTGAATATAACGTAACATGATTTCGACTTATTGAAACTCTTTGGTTTCGGCGGAAAGAAAAATCTCATTTCATGCGTTCGTTTAGCTGCTACTAGATGGTGTAGCTCCGAGAATTAGTTACATATAAAGAGAGACTAAAAGAAAGAAAGAGATAGAAATAAAGAGAGCGAGAGAGAGAGAGAGAGTCACACGCACACACGCACACAGATGGAGGGAAAGAGAGAGAGGGGGGGTAGAGCAGGAGAGGGAAGGTAGGAGAGAGAAAGAGAGAGAGTCACAAATAGAGAGTGAGAGAGAGAGACAAAAAACAAAGAGAAAGACAGGTATAAAAAAAAGAGACATGGGGGGGGGGGGAGAGAGAGAGCGAGGGAGAGGAGGTTGGGAGGAGGGTGGTAGAGAGAGCAAGAGGGAGAGTGAGTGAGAAAATGAGAGGGGGAAAATAGATAGCGAGAAAGCGAGAGAGAGGTGTGTGTGGGGGGGGGGCGTAGATAGAGAAAGGGAGTGTGATAGAGAGAGTGTATCAGAAAGGGAGTGAATGAGTGATCGAGTGAAAGAATGAAAAAAAAAGAAGAGAATGACGAAGAGAAAGATATAAAGAGATAGAGTATAATAAAAAGAAAGAGAGATAAAGAGAGAGAAAATAATAATGATAAAGAGAAAGAGGAAGAGAGAAATGAATAAAGAGAAAGAGATAAAGAGAGAAAAAGGGAAGGGGAGATAAAGAGAACGAGAGATAGAGAGATAAATAGAGACAAATGAGTAACAGAGGGAGAGTGAGACAACCTGAGAGAGGGAGGGAGGGGGAGAGACAGGGAGAGAAACGGAGTGAGAGAGAGCGAGCGAGTGTGTGTGTGTGTGTGTGTGTGTGTGTGTGTGTGTGTGTGTGTGTGTGTGTGTGTGTGTGTGTGTGTGTGTGTGTGTGTGTGTGTGTGTGTGTGTGCACAAGTATATATTAGGCGATGAGATATAAACACGTATGTATGATTCGTTTCGTTCATCTGGAAAGCACTTTATCTTATGCTAAATCCTGATAATGGTTTGCGCTATCAAGATCCCACAAGCCATGGCGTTTCTATGAACAGCAGAGCAAATACACGTTTGCTTCTTTCAACTCTAGCAACTACAAGTTAGGTGGTTTGAAGGAGGGAAATTAATTTACGTCCTATAAGGAGGATGTATAATATCTGGTATCTGTTTTCATGCTGACTCTGAGGGAATGGGTATACCATGTTGCGCTCTACTTTTCTATGTCATATCTATAATTTCTGTTCTCTCGTTTGCCGATTCATGTGTTTGTCTTGTTGAGTTTATGAAATAATTTCCTGTTATATGAAATGTATAAGATACTGTTGACTTTGAAGAGTATTTTTCATACACGAATTCCTGGAATTATTTGATAACTTAAATGGCATTATAACTGCACATTTCTTTACAAACATAAACGTTTCTTTCTATAAACATCTACGTATGGCAGCTGAATGATAAGAAATTTGCAAATTCACTGATGTTTGCAACTTTTCGTTAACCTACCTTAACTAACTAGAAGGAGCTAATAGAAAAAATGAAGTGACTTAATTTTGTTTCCTCAGACACCGATTCAGAAGACTGAACAAAAAAAAAAAAATTCATCACAGAACATTTACGTAATGCAAAAGGGATACAGTGAATATATGTTTCATCATTGTGAGTGCGTGTGCAATCTAAGGAAGTAAAGATGACCATTTTCAATGCAGCTGTTTGTCAGTTCCGTTATTTGACTACTAGTATGCGTAGTGCAAGTTTAGGATTATTGGTCTTCCATTTGGAACATTAGGAATCACGTTCAGCGCTAAATGATAAAGAGAACGAGAGTTAGAGAGATAAATAGAGACAAAATGAGGGAGAGAGAGAGAACCTGAGAGAGGGAGGGAGGGAGGGGAAGAGACAGGGAGAGAAAGGGAGTGAAAGAGATAGGGTGTGTGAGCCTCTGTGTATGTGTGATTGTGTGTGTGTGCGCACAAGTATATGTTAGGCGATGAGATATAAACACGTATGTATGACTCGTTTCGTTCATCTGGAAAGCACTTTATCTTGTGCTAAATCCTGATAATGGTTTGCGCTATCAAGATCCCACAAGTCATGGCGTTTCTATGCGGAGACGCATCCACACTCGAACAGCAGAGCAAGTAAATACAGGTTTGCTTGTTTCAACTCAAGCAACTACAAGTTAAGTGGTTGAAGGAGGGAAATAAAGGTATTCCCTATAAGGATTTATGACATCTGGCATATTTTCATGCTGATTCTCAAACACTCTTTCCTTGTATGAACTGACAAATTGGTAGAAAGGAGAGATAACCCAAGGTATGTAAATATAACCTTTTTCACCTTGCATTTTATTGATTAGTGAAAGTGCAGCTAATCATCTTCAAAATTGATGAGCTTTCTATCATTTGGTCTGTTCATACAAGGAAAAAGTATTTCGGTTATCAAATACATTTTGTACCATTTAGCGCTGAACGTGGTTCCTAATGTTCCAAATGGAAAACCAATAATCCTAAACTTGCAGTACGCAAACTAGTAGTCAAATAACGGAACTGACAAACAGCTGCATTGAAAATGGTCATCTTCACTTCCTCAACTTGCACACGCACTCACAATGATGAAACACATATATTCACTGTATCCCTTTTGCATTACGTGAATGTTCTGTGATGATTTTTTTTTTTTTTTTCAGTCTTCTGAATCGGTGTCTGAGGAAACAAAATTAAGTCACCTCATTTGTTCTATTAGCTCCTTCTTGATAGTTAAGGTCGGATAACGAAAAGTTGCAAACATCAGTGAATTTGCAAATTTCTTATCATTCAGCTGCCATACGTAGATGTTTATAGAAAGAAACGTTTATGTTTGTAAAGAAATGTGCAGTTATAATGCCATTTAAGTTATCAAATAATTCCAGGAATTCGTGTATGAAAAATACTCTTCAAAGTCAACAGTATCTTATAGATTTCATATAACAGGAAATTATTTCATAAACTCAACAAAACAAACACATGAATCGGCAAACGAGAGAACAGAAATTATAGATATGACATAGAAAAGTAGAGCGCAACATGGTATACCCATTCCCTCAGAATCAGCATGAAAACAGATACCAGATATTATACATCATCCTTATAGGACGTAAATTCATTTCCCTCCTTCAAACCACCTAACTTGTAGTTGCTAGAGTTGAAACAAGCAAACGTGTATTTGCTCTGCTGTTCATAGAAACGCCATGGCTTGTGGGATCTTGATAGCGGAAACCATTATCAGGATTTGGCACAAGATAAAGTGCTTTCCAGATGAACGAAAATAATCATACATACGTGTTTATATCTCATCGCCTAACATATACATGTGCACACACACACACACACACACACACACACACACACACACACACACACACACACACACACACACACACACACACACACACCCTCTCTCTCACACTCCGTTTCTCTCCCTGTCTCTCCCTCTGTTACTCATTTGTCTCTATTTATCTCTCTATCTCTCGTTCTCTTTATCTCCCCCTCCCTTTTTCTCTCTTTATCTCTTTCTCTTTATTCATTTCTCTCTTCCTCTTTCTCTTTATTATTATTATTATCTCCCCTCTATTTTTATCTCTCTTTCTCTTTATTATACGCTGTCTCTTTATTTATCTTTCTCTTCGTCATTCTCCTTTTTTCTTTCTTTCACTCGCTCACTCACTCACTCCTTTTCTGATACACCCTCTCTATCACACTCCCTTTCTCTATCTACCCCCCCCCCCCCCCCCACCTCTCTCTCGCTTTCTCGCTATCTATTTTCCCCCCTCTCATTTTCTCACTCACTCTCCCTCTTGCTCTCTCTACCACTCTCCTCCCAACCTCCTCTCCCTCCCCCCCCCCCCCCATGTCTCTTTTTTTATACCTGTCTTTCTCTTTGTTTTTTGCCTCTCTCTCTCACTCTCTGTTTGTGACTCTCTCTCTCTTTCTCTCTCCTACCTTCCCTCCCCCGCTCTACCCCCCTCTCTCTCTCTTTCCCTCCCTCTGTGTGTGCGTGTGTGTGTGTGTGTGACTCTCTCTCTCTCTCTAGCTCTCTTTATTACTATCTCTTTCTTTCTTTTAGTCTCTCTTTATCTATAGCTCACTTTCACCTCTCTCTCTCTCTTTCTTTCTGTCTCTCTCTCTCTCTCTTTGCGACTCTATTTCTCTCGTTCCTTCCATCCCACCCTCACTCTATCTTTCTCTCTACCTTTCTCTCTCACTCTCTCACTACCTCTCTCTGTCTCTGCCGCCCCCTTCTTTCTTTCTCTCTCTATCTCTTCCCCCTCTTTTTCTTCCTCCTCCCT
>NC_091583.1:5110444-5112944 GCF_042767895.1 Penaeus vannamei | reverse complement strand
AAGCCCTGCACTAACACAATCTCTTCTATGTGTCATTCTTTGAAATATAAAAGCATAAAGCAATCAATTCTATATAGTGCCAAATACAAAGAAAATGTGATGATTGCAATTAACATGTCCTTTTACAACCATACCTAAGAGAACGAGTACTGCTATGTGAGACCTTGATTTTAAATCATTTGATGAACATTGATAATACTTAGATTTGTTTTGCAGCTCAGGGATTCCAAAGGATTTTTTTTTTATATGGACTAATAGCGAGGACTATAATCTATCACTTTTTGTGTCTGTAAACACACATACACACACAGAGTGTCACTCCTCTCTGTGTCATTCGTTAAAGTGTAGGTACTGTGTTGACATTTTATTTTCTTAATATTGTTGCCTTGATATATATTTCATGTGTGATACATATATAGATTTGTGTTTTTATATTTTGTATCTTGTGCACTATGTCCCATAAATTATAGTACGTTATGTAGTATCTCGTTCGTCTGATGGGGCATATTATCTCCTGGCACACCCATTGCATCATATATATATATATATATATATATATATATATATATATATATATATATATATATATATATATATATATATATACATATACATATATGTATGCACACACACACACACGTATATATATATATATATATATATATATATATATATATATATATATAATGTATGTATGTAGATACACACACACACATATGTGTATATGTGTGTATGGACACACACACACACACACACACACACACACACACACACACACACACACACACATATGTTTATACAGGTTGACATTAAAAAATCTGGCTATCGATAATCTCGTTCCTTCAGATTCCCAGCATTGCTTTCGGAAGGCATTTTCATATTTGCTGCACTGGCCATTGGCTCGCAACTGTTTTCAGGAGTCGCCGTTTATGTTTTGATGGCGCTGCACTCCAGAATCAGCTGTTAGGTCTTGCTTATACGAACAAACAGACAATCCTGCTCGTTCTTTTCTTATTTTACCATGTGTTTGCTGCTGCACTGCCCCATAATGGATTCAGTGTCGAAAGGAGGTGGTGTAAAATAAGTAAAAATGCTTAAAAACAAACAATTATTTAGTTGGTGAGCGTTAACATTTCATTCGATTTTCATTTAGTTTGTCGTTTCTTTAAAGGACTACTCAAATTCATTTTCCGTAAATATATGCAGCATATATAACCTTAAAAAATCCAATATTTTCGAAAATCCGGCAATCCTCAGGTCTGAGGGTTGCTGGATTTTAAAATTTCGATATATATATATATATATATATATATATATATATATATATATATATATATATATATATATATATATTTATATACACATATATTTATGTATATATATGTATGTATATATGTATGTATATGTGTACATATATACAAAATATATGGATCTATGCATATGTATGAGGACACACACACACACACACACACACACACACACACACACACACACACACACACACACACACACACACACACACACACACATCAAAGATCCTATAACTAAAAGATTTTAACAGCGGAATGCAGCGTACCCACCAGCTTAATAGTTAATAGCTGTAAAGAATTATCAACGTTATAACGTCATATTTGTAAACAACCAATCCATATATTTGTTGTTACCCGTATGCGGATCTTTGATCATGATTTTACGCTATTAGTTGTAGTTGTAGTAGTAAAGTGTAATTTATACTTCATATTCCTGTTTCAAATATTTCAGATTTGTCAGATTATGTACAGGCATTCCATGGTATAATACAGTGATTGATATTACTGCTTGAGAGGGATAGATAGATATTTTGAATATTTCTATTCCCTTACTTTATGAAAATCCTAGTTAAACCTTTCAAATATATAACACTTAAAGAAACATTTTCCCAGTGTTCACTGATCATATCTACGTGCTTGGGTTTTGAGCTGAGTTGAAAGAAATCTCGACCTGCATCAGCACTGGAAGTGGTTGGTGCATTCAATTTCCTTCTGCCATGGCAGATGCCTGAAACTCAGAAATATGACAATTGTATTGATATTTTTTTCATAATAGCGTGACAGTAATAAGAACGTGACTGAAATTAATAATTCTTAAAAATGAGAACTGGGAACTGTTGCTCGTTGTTTGTTTATGTAGAATATTATCTGACAAATGCTCAAATCATTAATGTACCAGATACAAGAGCCTATATTATTCCTTTTCATATGATCTCGTTTTATTCAGATTTTCAGAGGCGGTGCATTTGCGCTCCAGGAATAATGTTTTTTTTTTTCGTTCTTTCCTTCTTTTCCAAGTACAAGCAAAGGGTATAACAGGTAAAACCAAAATACAAGAAAGCGGTAAATACACATAGATATAAGACCAGCAGAAGTCACATCTTTGAGGGCCTGAGAAAAAAAAAACTGTCCGCTTAATTGTTCAATGAAATATCCAAAAGAATACTTTGATGACCACAAGATGGATAACA
>NC_091583.1:5085444-5090444 GCF_042767895.1 Penaeus vannamei | reverse complement strand
AGTGTATTTCTATACCTGTGTGTTTTTGTTAAATCTCATTTTCTGAACCCGCACTGGCATGGGTTTTGACAACTGAATAAATTTAGGTTTAGCTTCTGTATCTATATTTCTCCATTATCAGGACGGAAAGTATATAAATATTTTTATATTTATATAAAAATACTTATATACTTTCTGGTGATACTTTCAAAAATTTTCACAAAAAAAAAGTTCTTAAGTTCACTGGTTGGAAAGCCAGGATGTATATCTTCTGCCATGTATCAAATTGACTCATTATAAAATGATAAGTATGTGATTTGTTTTCAGAGAAGACCATTAAAGGGACCCACGCACCCAGTATCCTCTGCAATGGGTTCCCAGTAATGTCGACCATTTAAGCCTCTCAAGAGTAGAAATAGCGGAGGCAGAGAATAAATCTTCTAATGCGTCTACGAAACGATTACGTGGAGGCAGCTATATGGATGTTACACTGTGCATCTTTGATATATATATATATATATATATATATATATATATATATATATATATATATATATATATATATATATATATATATATATATATTCACTATATAGTACTGAGCTGAAATCTATTTTCAATTAAAACATAGTTACCTAAATAATTAATTTCACAAATATGTGTATAAAGGTTTCATAGATATAGATCAGCCTCTACCACAAGGTATAATGACCCCGTTGTTAACAATTGTAAATCCAAGAGCTATTCAACTCTATACGAACACCTTCATCTTTTATCATGCAAGATGAGAGTAACAATAAGCAGTATAATTTACGTATATCAAGGTTTACAGTTCATGGGTAACAGAAGGGGAAAGGTTTCAAACTAATTTTATGGATTATAACACTTGATATACTGTCTATGTGTGTATATCGTGGCGGTTTAAGAGCAGAGCGAGCAGGAAATGAATGCTATTAGTTGAATATTCTAGGTATATGTATGTGTGTGTGTGTGTGTGTGTGTGTGTGTGTGTGTGTGTGTGTGTGTGTGTGTGTGTGTGTGTGTGTGTTTATAAATCTTTGTTTTTATATGGATTTTTGTCATTGCTCATTATTGTTATTACAAATTATTTTTAATGTTTTAGCAAAGTTCTTGCTTCAGTTACTGTTCGAAAAGAATCACCGCCACATATTCGTAAAAAATGCACACGAGAACCTGATTCTAGTCTGCCACTGTTCTTTCAACGAAATATTTGAGAGGCAGAATATTGTCAAGGTAAGGTGTAGGTCACCGGAACAAATGGAATCGGCTTAACGAGCCTGGCCATGTGCCATGAGTTGACTGCCAAATAATTTTCCACGAAAGGGAGAAATAGAGGTCGTTTGACCTTTTAAATGACACCAATGACCTGTCGCGTCAGACACGTGCGGAGCCATAAGGTTCATCATTTTATTTTACTTCGGGCTTATTCTTATCTCAGAGAATATATTCATATTCACAGCCATGTGCATATAAAACATTTATGATATGAGCGCATTCATATCTTTGTTAATAATGAATAGTGTATATTTCACTTCAGACATTCATAATGAGACTTCAAAATAGTCGTGTAACTACACATTTTATTTGTCTAGAAATTTGGAGTTCAAGGAAAGAGGAGCAAGAGGGAGAGGGCTGTAGAGAGTGATTTAAGAGAGTTGGAAAGAAAGGCTGATTTAAGAGGGGTGGAAGAAGGCAGGGCGGCTCGCGGGGGGGGGGGGGGGGGGATGGAACATTTTGGGTTATCGAGGGAAAACAATGAACTTGAAATGAGGATAAATGAGATGATGTCGGGGCGGTGATATTAGGGCAAAGTAAACAGGCCAACGCTGTTATGAGTATGTAAATGTATTCCCAATATCGGGTATATTGCAGGAGACAGAGCACACTTCGCAAGCGCATAATGATGTACGATTATTAGGCGATGTACTCATCCGAATTAGGGGAAATATAATGGCCTTCCATGAATAATTAAAAATAATATTTCATAGCTCCTAGGCATGCGTACCATCACATAAATGCTCCTAAATAAAAATAATTACTCATAATGCACAATGACATTGACAGGTACTTCATTCTTGCTTCAGATATCTGAAAAGAAAAACAGATTTTTTAAAGTACTATGAACAAAATGATAAAGTGAGATAAACCAATACAGCTCTATGCTTTTAGTGATCCTGTAGTGTAGATGCATGAAAAAAACATGAATGAAACTGAAGTTACCTCTTCAGCAGGTTTAAAGCCTTTTCCTTGGGACCATTTAATCATTGCACGGGAAGTGTGAGACAAGTTTCCTGTATCACTCTTTTGATGCTTTCATCTTTTACAACACGACCGATTTTCACTGGAAACATGCCTACTACACACGCATATAGACACACACACATGCACACACGCACATATATATGTGCATACACACACACACACACATATATATATGTAGTATATACATATATATATACATATATATTTGTATTCGTGTGTATGTGTGCGCGCGCGCGCGTGCGTATGTGTGTGTCTGTGTGTGTGAGAGAGTCTGTATGCGCATTTGTGTGTGAGTATGTATGTGTATGTGTTGTTTTACCTCCTTATGTGTACATATTTGCGTGTAACTGCAGGGCATATACTTCTTTATGAAAATAAGTAGCTGCTATACCATTAGGAAAACTTTCCGTTTACAAAGGCGCTACTGGGTGTTGTTGGGAATATCCGCTATTAAACTTTTTAGTGCAGTGAGGATCATGTTATATGTGATGCGGCTTGTTAAGTTTTTTTTTTTTTTTTTTTACGCTGATGCTTTTAAGATGAACTGCTCGCTCAGTTATTATTTTGTCAGCATCAAAATGTATGTTTTTATTATGATGTAATAGGTTGAAACCTGTGATACGTATATATATTTGTGTAGCCGAAATTACAAAGCAACTAGTTCATGTAACTATTATTGTTTTTAACAAAATATTCCATATGAGCATTGGCAGAAGCACGTTCCATTTAAAAATGAATAAATAATGATAAATAAACAAATGAATATAGACCTCCACACTTGAATGGCTGGAGGAGACTTTTGTTGTATCACTAATGAACCATAGTTCCCGGTGACCACAGGCAGCGGAACTGCAAAGAAAAAAAAGCGAATTTATATCAGGAAAAATGCACTCTATACCCAAGACTATCAAGAAAGACTTTTAGGGTGAAAAGAATGAAAAGCAGTAAGTGCTAGTCTCGGTGGTAAGAAGGATTTACAGTAAAAGAAATGCTTAACTTTTACAAAATGCACTAAAGTTAAGTTTTAAATCTTAAAAATTCAACATAGATAACTTCCTTTTATTAATATCAGATAGGCTAAAGAGTTGTGGTGACTGCAGTCAGGGCGACGAAAGGTCAAGGTTGTGGATCCTACTCCAGACTTCGTGGTGCTTCTCACGTACTTTATCATCACTTGTTTTCCAAATTGCTTCCCCACACATGGCATGTGGCTAGAATGCAGCTGGTTGCCACTCGTCATCTCGGTAAGTGACAGATTGCCCCAAACGTTACTGGATGAAACAGATGTTGTTAGCGGGCCTGAGGATTGACTCTGGAGAAAGCACGGTGGCCTGTCTACGACGCCATCCCCACGATCTCCAAAAGACACTGAAAGAAGATGTAAACAATATCGAGGGCATCCTAGACGTCAGACAAAGAAGTGCCGGCATCTGCGGAGCTGGCACGATGCAGGGGCCTCTACGTTTTTTCCTGCTCGACCTTAGCAGCCTCTACAAAGTCAGTTTCAGTGAGGTGTTCACTCACGTCACCCTAGTTACTTACCGGGTAGATTTCCTCTAATAACATGACTGATTAGCGTTGCTTGTTATAGATCCTAAAAACAAAACAAAAACAAAATATATGTACAAACACACACGAGGATACACCCACGCACACAAACACGCACACACAAACACACACACGTATATATATATAGACACACACACACACACGCAGATTTATATATACATTTATATATATACATATACATACAGACATACTATATATATATATATATATATATATATATATATATATATATATATATATATATATATATATATATGTATATACCCTGACGAAGCAATAGCGAAAAGGCCTTCGGCATATTCGTGTGTTTTCTTGATCTTCCCTTTGTCGTTCCAGTTCCTGTATTTTTTATATATGCACACACACACACACACACACACACACACACACACACACACACACACACACACACACACACACACACACACACACACACACACACACGCACACACACATACACACACACACATATATGTGTGTGTGTGTGTGTGATGGAAGAGAGAGAGCGCCTCCCGAGATCCTCGCAGAGAGGGAGGGAGCGCCCACCGCGGGTCGGAGGGAGGGCGCGGCGGCGGCGCGAGGACCCAGCCGGAAGTGGATGAATCGAAGCGCGCGCGAGGAGGCGCAGACAAAGGAGCTGACGAGGGTCGAGGGTCATCGTCGAGAGGGAGTTAAGAGCCCCGAGACAGAAGGAGGCGGAGGGTCAAGGGGAGGGTTCACGCTGAGGGTCATTAGGGCGTGGATCTTAAGGCTCGGAGAGTGGGATCGCGTGCCGCCAGGTGAGGAAATTTGTGGTCGACTGCGGGGACAAGAAGCGCGCGGCTGTTGACAAAAGTTAGCGAGGAAATTGGGTCTTTTTACCCGGGGGAAAAGGCAAACAGAGTGATTGTGAAAGGGTCGCGCGTTGTTACAGGAGTTTTCTGATTGGCTGAAGGAAACAATCGGTACCGGCAATCAAAAGTAATTATTTGAGTTTCCTCTGATGACGAAATGTGTGGTCTGTCAAAACGCAAGAAAATCAATATCAGACCTGGATTCGCTGACTCTCACAGAGGCCATGTGCTAAGGTGGGGGACGGCTGTTTATACATTCACCAGCTCTTCTCGTATGTTTAAGTAAAACTTCATATAATAGAATCCAACAATGAATGATTAACAGCATTTTTAGTA
>NC_091583.1:5010444-5012944 GCF_042767895.1 Penaeus vannamei | reverse complement strand
ATTTGTCGTGTTCATTTTAATGTCCTTAGGCTAGCCTCTTTCATTTTTAACTAACGGCTCCAGTAATTGCTATTTAGTAATATAAGACATTATGTCATTTATTTGTATGTATTTTTCATCATTGAAAAATTGTTAATAGCTGAATGATTTAATATCCATACATTTACAGTTTCCCATTGAAGATAGGTGGAAGTACGCCCGAAACGTCTGATTTCTCTGATTAAATGGATCAAAAGTACAACATTTGGTTGAGTTCAGCCCAAGAGTCCTCGCTGCATTGCTAGGCTTTAGATTCTTACTTTTCTCCCGCTTCCCTCTTGTAAGTCCAGCTACTTCTGTTATATATATGTGTCTGAGTGAGTGAGTGAGTGTGTGTGTGTGTCTGTGTGTCAGAGAGAGAGAGAGAGAGAGAGAGAGAGAGAGAGAGAGAGAGAGAGAGAGAGAGAGAGAGAGAGAGAGAGAGAGAGAGAGAGAGAGAGAGAGAGGCTGAGTGGGAGTGTGTGTGTGTGTGTATGTGTGTGTGTGTGTATGTGTGTGTGTATGTGTGTGTGTGTGTGTGTGTGTGTGTGTGTGTGTGTGTGTGTGTGTGTGTGTGTGTGTGTGTGTGTGTGTGTGTGTGTGTGTGTGCAAAATTAAAGAGAAAAAATCCGTGCTATTAAGAAGTATTAATGTAATTCTTAAATGTATCAATATAATATGCAAATAGTATTCTAGAAAAGAAATGTGAAAATTTATTCGCAATACTGCAGACCTTTTTGGGGACGAGAGCATCTATTCGGATTTATTAGCGCTGCAACATTTCATGATAATGATTATGGAGAGCAGAACTTATCAGCATGAATACGCTAGCGGTGCAGATTTGCGTGTAGGTCACATGCATATTCATTTATATAAACGCATAATAGCAGTGTTAGTTACAAAGTGTCTAAATCATGCTAACGACCGGAGTTAATTTGAACTTCTAATAGTGGAAAAGATTATTTCTTGCCTCACTTAACATCGTTTTAAGGGATTTGTTTCTCTTTTTTGCATCTATTCAAATGATGAATCGAGTAAATGGGCGGAAAGCAAGATTTTGTTTTCCTCTTTCCTGGACAACGACTTCAAATCCTGAAATGAATATTGCCGTGGAAAGTTGACGATATGCTAATCCGTTAAAGAAAAATGCGTGATGGGAAAAATTGCTACATTATTTATGTCGATTCGTTTTCCTCCATGCTATTCAAGTCAACACCAACGCGTTCGAGAAGATTCGAGTATCCCTTCAATGTCGTGCTTTTAAGCGCTTATTGCTCTGAGTACATTTAATACATAGCTGCTTTAAGTTTTGAGAAACATGTTTCGAACGAGTCGACTGTAACTGCTGTAATACGGCTGTAATCTGCGTCCACGTGTTGTCCTGACAATGGGAGAGCGTGTGGCCGCGTCGTTGCAAATTGGCGAGCGCGAGGAAGCCTCAGGCGGCTCGCAGTATCGGAGGAGACGGGAGGGAGTTGTGATTGATTGCAGGAACCAGCCTTGGCCTGCTTTCAGGTGATGGGTCTTTCCGTGGTTGATTGATGTTTGGTTTGATTGATTGGTTCAGAGATTATGTCTGGTATTTATCTTCATCTTGCGTTTCCCGACGCCGGAGAATATGAATCAGAGTATAAGGTCACACTGTTATGGGTTAAAAGACCCTCCGTCTGCTTTTCCGCAGCTTTTAATCAGAGCTGCTCAGGTGGCCAAGAGAAATTTAGTCGTTTGCTGACATCCGCCCTGACAGTAAGTTACAAAATGATTAAAAATGACAAAAAAGTGAAAACCAGTAAACATAGATATGTGTTACTAAGTTACAGCTTAGAACGTTCTATGGAGTACTGCACACAGGAGTTCGAATGCTGAGAAACTTCACACTATAATAAGTACAGGTGATGGAAACAATAGTCACTGGTAGCTGCAAAATCATATTAAAAGATAATGTAACGAGTTCTTCAAAATAAATATGTGACATCTTGACATATAACTTAATCATTAACATATTATCAGAGGATTGACGTAATAGAAAGTACTATATAAGTTTCCTGGCTTTGCCATCTCTGATCAGGACTCTCAGGAGCTAAATATGACGAGTGTTTGTTTCAGTTTCGCTCAATATGTATTTCAAAACAGATATCAACTGATCTATAAAGATAAAGATATCTCTCGCTATAACTTTATATGGTTCTAGCAAGTTCATTCATCTGAGTTCATATTTGTCATTAGCCAAAAATTCTGGCTTCTATACATCTACATTTAGAAGTCCTGTAACTGCATTATTTCTTAGTCATAAGACTTTATTTCCCAGCTTTGAAATGTACGTGACATAACGATGGAAGAAGTGGAGCAAGTAGCTTAGATATCACTAAATAATAAGATTAAGAAGAAAGAACACAAGAAACATAAGCCAAGTGCAGAAATGTTAATATTTTAAGTACATTAAAATGAACTGAAGATACTATTGATTAAATATATAACTGAC
>NC_091583.1:4997944-5002944 GCF_042767895.1 Penaeus vannamei | reverse complement strand
TTGTGATATTAGGTACGTCTCTAGTTACCGCGTTTGCTTCTATTTGTGGCTGTTCGTCTGAGTTGTATAGATCCCTGTAAAAGTCTTCCACTACTTTGATGATTTCATTCTTGTTATATGTTACTTCTCCGTCTGGTTTCTTAATTGCATACATTTGATTTCTCCCTATTCCTAGTCTTCTTTTAGCTGCTTTCATGCTGGTATTTGAAATCACTGCTTCATTTATTAATTGAGTATTGAATTTTCGTACATCTTCCCTCTTCTTTTTATTTATGGTCTTTGTTAGTTCAACCAATTCTATCTTGTCCCTATTTGACGATACTTTCATGTCTCTACGTTTTTGCATAAGCTGTTTAGTTTCTACCGAGAGCTTGCTGGAGCTTCGATTGTTGTTCTTGTCGCCTACTTCAAGTGCAGCTTCTTTTATTATGTCATTGAACTGTTTATTGATTTGGTCGATGTTGAGATCTTCGTCGCGGAGGAGTGAATATCTGTTTTGGATGTTTAGGCTAAATTCTGTTGCTCTGATCCTCAAGTTAGCCAAGTTTGGCTGTGGTTTACTCATTAGTTTGTTCCTTTCCCTTCTGAGATGTATTTTAATTTCGCCTCTCACCATTCTATGGTCGCTGCCTACATTTACTTTATTTATACCCTCTACATTTTTTATTATATCGCGCCTATTTGAAATTATGAAGTCAATTTCGTTTTTGACGTCAGAAGTCGACTTCCATGTCCACTTCCGTTCTAGTCTTTCTTCGAAGAATGTATTCATGATACTGAGTGATCGAGCCTCCGCAAAGTCGATTAGCATTTGTCCCCTCTCGTTCCTAGTGCCTGTTCCATGGTTCCCTACTGCGGTTTCGCCCTCTGTCTTTTTACCTATTTTGACATTAAAATCCCCCATAATTACTGTGAAATGGGTTTTTGTTCTCTCGCTGGCTAAATGAACATCTACATAGAAGCTCTCTATTTCTTCATCACTGTGGCTGCAGGTTGGAGCATAGACTTGAATAATTTTCATGTTATACCTATTGTTTAGTTTTATTGTTACAGAGCCAATCTTTCGCTGACACTATAGAATTCCACGATGTTCTTTTCTAAGCGTTTGTGTATTAAGAATCCTACCCCTAATTCCTGTTTGCTACCCAGAGGTTTTCCTCTCCAATAGAGCACGTGTCCCTCATTTATTAACTTCTGCTCTTCGCCTAGTCTTCTAACTTCGCAGTCCTACTACATCCCATTTAATGGAAGAGAGTTCCTCTAGTAAAGCTAGTAAGTCGGATTCATTTCTCGTGGTCCTTATATTGTATGTACAAAGGTTCATCAACGTGTGGCGGCCTGTCTTTACCCGGATATTTTTAGCACCCCCTGCTCCGGAGCGATCCTGATCGCCGCCGTAACCAGGGGCTCCTTCGCCTCCGGGGAATTGGGGCCATGGCTGGATGCGTTTGTACATGGAGGTGGACAGCCGATTTACCTCCCACCTACTGGCTTGGGTGTATCTTGGTGGGAGGGGAGTAATTTAGCCGGAATGCCATTGATAAGTCCCCCCAGCAGGTTTGGTCCTACCTGGTGTGGACTTAGGAGCGGCAATGCACGGCCTGCTCACTACTCCCGTGAGCTGGGCTTAATTATCAGTAGTGCATCTATGTTTGATTTTATTTTATTTATTAACTTCATTTGTGCGTATGTGCTAGGAATACTAGGATTCATTACAGTGTTAGATAAGTTCATAAGTTCATCGAGAGTGCCTCAATATTCAGAATCAGTGAAAAGAAAATAATAATAATAATCTCCCCCCATGAAAAGTATACCAAATTACGAAAGCATTAGGAAATGATAAGCAACACCTGTGCCACAGGTCGCCAAGTAACAGTGCCAACCGCGTGGGCATTAGTTTCCACTCAAGTAGATTTGCTAAGGAACAGTCAGCGGCCAGTATGTAAGTACAGTACATCACAAAATCAGGTAAGTTTAAAAAATGGTTCCCATAAAGCGTGAAGTATCATCTGCCATTCGATAGAAGAAACGCCAGATAAATCAAGTAATAATAAAGCGCAACTCAAGCATTGGCACCGAAGATGAGCGCCAGACGCCGACCCCATGACCTGCGGTCAGCCGAGGCCGCACCCCGTTAGGCTTAACAACAGCTAAGGAATGCAACGCCGCTCCGAAAAATTGCCAGATACAAAATCACCCTTATAACTCCCTTTATCCCAAACCCCATCCTTACCCACTCCAATATCATCCTAAATCCTCCCACACCACCCGCATCCTTCCCTCAGTTCCTCTGCTGCAACACTACAAATTAAGGACATTATAATGCATGGGCTCATTATAATGGGGTGCGTGTGTGCGCCTATGCAGACACTGTTCATACGTTCGTGCGCGAGTACGAGCGCGTAGGCACGAAAGTGCGCAGGTGCATATGTGCGCATGTACATGCATATATATGTGTACAGGTTCATATGAGTGTAGGCGAGTTCAAATTCATGTGCGGATACATGGGTATGTATGCTCCTGTTTGTGTACGTAAGGCTACAAGCTTCCATATAGCTTTGTGATAGAGTACATTATGCATGGGTATGTTCCGTGCTTGTACATGAGGGTATACATGGGTTTAAAGGTGTATATATGCAAATTTGTACATATGTTGTATATATTCATGTATGAATGTGTACATATACATGTTTATATAAGCATGTATATATGTGTATGTGTATATAGGTATATATAATGTGCGTGTATATGTGTATGCGTGGGTGAATGTATAGGTAGACATATGTAGGTATTTATATGTGTATATGTATAGGTATACGTATATATGTGTGTGCAAGATGTAGGAAAGTGGATAAATAAATAAGTATATGTAAGTATGTATGTACAATACGCATGTACGTAGTGGTAGTTATATGTAAAGCAAGTACAGATGTATACACATATATACAGGGGAGGCACTAGTGTATGCTGCAAATGTATGTGCTCATATACGGATGCGTCAGCACATGCAGGGATAGATATATGCGTATGTACAGTGATATGTAGGTTTGCGAGGTATGCATAAAGGGGTGTTTACATATACACCGGTGAGTATACACTCATGTATACCCACTCACTTATTAATAACATATAACAAGCGCATAAAGGGACAGGTGATGTGAACATATGACTAGGTCAGACTATGATGGACATGTATGTAGTTATGTATAACGTAGGAATAAGTATCAATATCCATAAGCATAGATACAAGAAATAAAGGTGTATGCTTGCATATGCATATGCGTGGGAATGAGCATATGCGTAGTACTTAGAGCATGTGCGGGAATAAATATGTCAGCATCAGGTGCACATACGCACAAGTGAAGTTAATAAATAAAATAAAATAAAATATATATGCACTTCTGATATTTAAGCCCAGCTCACGGGAGTAGTGAGCAGGCCGTGCATTGCCGCTCCTAAGTCCACACCAGGTAGGACCAAACCTGCTGGGGGGATTTATCAATGGCATTCCGGCTAAATTACTCCCCTCCCACCAAGGTACACCTAAGCCAGTAGGTGGGAGGTAAATCGGCTGTCCACCTCCATGAACAAACGCATCCAGCCATGGCCCCCATTCCCCGGAGGCGAAGGAGCCCCTGGTTACGGCGGCGATCAGGATCGCTCCGGAGCAGGGGGTGCTAAAAATATCCGGGTACAGACAGGCCGTTGATGAACCTTTGCACATACAATATAAGGACCATGAGAAATGAATTCGACTCCCTAGCTTTCCTAGAGAAACTCTCTTCCATAAATGGGATGTAGTAGGACTGCGAAGTTAGAAGACTAGGCGAAGAACAGAAGTTAATAAATGATGGACACGTGCTCTATTGGAGAGGAAAACCTCTGGGTAGTAGCAAACAGGAACTAGGGGTAGGATTCTTAATACACAAACGCTTAGA
Organism: Penaeus vannamei; assembly: GCF_042767895.1. Taxonomy (NCBI): domain Eukaryota; kingdom Metazoa; phylum Arthropoda; class Malacostraca; order Decapoda; family Penaeidae; genus Penaeus; species Penaeus vannamei. Next base: position 4,999,006 of record NC_091583.1, on the reverse strand, counting down.
GAAGAACATCGTAGAATTCTATAGTGTAAGCGAAAGAGTGGCTTCTGTAACAATAAAACTAAACAATAGGTACAACTTAAAAATTATTCAAGTCTATGCTCCAACCTGCAGCCACAGTGATGAAGAAATAGAGAGCTTCTATGTAGATGTTCATTTAGCCAGCGAGAGAACAAAAAACCCATTCCACAATAATTATGGGGGATTTTAAGGCCAAAATAGGTAAAAAGACAGAGGGCGAAACCGCAGTAGGGAACCATGGAACAGGCACTAGGAACGAGAGGGGACAAATGCTAGTCGACTTTGCAGAGGCTCGATCACTCAGTATCATGAATACATTCTTCGAAGAAAGACTAGAACGGAAGTGGACATGGAAGTCGCCTTCTGACGTCAAAAACGAAATGTTCATAATTTCAAATAGGCGCGATATAATAAAAAATGTAAAGGGTATAAATAAAGTAAATGTAGGCAGCGACCATAGAATGGTGAGAGGCGAAGTTAAAATACACCTCAGAAGGGAAAGGAACAAACTAATGTGTAAACCACAGTCAAACTTGGCTAACTTGAGGATCAGAGCAACAGAATTTAGCCTAAACATCCAAAACAGATATTCACTTCTCCGCGACGAAGATCTCAACATCGACCAAATTAATAAACGGTTCAATGACATAATGAAAGAAGCTGCACTTGAAGTAGGCGACAAGAACAACAATCGAAGCTCCAGCAAGCTCTCGGTAGAAACTAAACAGCTTATGCAAAAACGTAGAGACATGAAAGTATCGTCAAATAGGGACAAGATAGAATTGGTTGAACTAACAAAGACCATAAATAAAAAGAAAAGGGAAGATGTACGGAAATTCAATACTCAATAAATGAAGTAGTGATTTCAGGTACCAGCATGAAAGCAGCGAAAAGAAGACTAGGAATAGGGAGAAGTCAAATGTATGCAATTAAGAAACCAGACGGAGAAGTAACATATAACAAGAATGAAATCATCAAAGTAGTGGCTTTTTACAGGGATCTATACAACTCAGACGAACAGCCACAAATAGAAGCAAACGCGGT
>NC_091583.1:4989973-4992473 GCF_042767895.1 Penaeus vannamei | reverse complement strand
TTAGTTTTATTGTTACAGAGCCAATCTTTCGCTGACACTATAGAATTCCACGATGTTCTTTTCTAAGCGTTTGTGTATTAAGAATCCTACCCCTAATTCCTGTTTGCTACCCAGAGGTTTTCCTCTCCAATAGAGCACGTGTCCCTCATTTATTAACTTCTGCTCTTCGCCTAGTCTTCTAACTTCGCAGTCCTACTACATCCCATTTAATGGAAGAGAGTTCCTCTAGTAAAGCTAGTAAGTCGGATTCATTTCTCGTGGTCCTTATATTGTATGTACAAAGGTTCATCAACGTGTGGCGGCCTGTCTTTACCCGGATATTTTTAGCACCCCCTGCTCCGGAGCGATCCTGATCGCCGCCGTAACCAGGGGCTCCTTCGCCTCCGGGGAATTGGGGCCATGGCTGGATGCGTTTGTACATGGAGGTGGACAGCCGATTTACCTCCCACCTACTGGCTTGGGTGTATCTTGGTGGGAGGGGAGTAATTTAGCCGGAATGCCATTGATAAGTCCCCCCAGCAGGTTTGGTCCTACCTGGTGTGGACTTAGGAGCGGCAATGCACGGCCTGCTCACTACTCCCGTGAGCTGGGCTTAATTATCAGTAGTGCATCTATGTTTGATTTTATTTTATTTATTAACTTCATTTGTGCGTATGTGCTAGGAATACTAGGATTCATTACAGTGTTAGATAAGTTCATAAGTTCATCGAGAGTGCCTCAATATTCAGAATCAGTGAAAAGAAAATAATAATAATAATCTCCCCCCATGAAAAGTATACCAAATTACGAAAGCATTAGGAAATGATAAGCAACACCTGTGCCACAGGTCGCCAAGTAACAGTGCCAACCGCGTGGGCATTAGTTTCCACTCAAGTAGATTTGCTAAGGAACAGTCAGCGGCCAGTATGTAAGTACAGTACATCACAAAATCAGGTAAGTTTAAAAATGGTTCCCATAAAGCGTGAAGTATCATCTGCCATTCGATAGAAGAAACGCCAGATAAATCAAGTAATAATAAAGCGCAACTCAAGCATTGGCACCGAAGATGAGCGCCAGACGCCGACCCCATGACCTGCGGTCAGCCGAGGCCGCACCCCGTTAGGCTTAACAACAGCTAAGGAATGCAACGCCGCTCCGAAAAATTGCCAGATACAAAATCACCCTTATAACTCCCTTTATCCCAAACCCCATCCTTACCCACTCCAATATCATCCTAAATCCTCCCACACCACCCGCATCCTTCCCTCAGTTCCTCTGCTGCAACACTACAAATTAAGGACATTATAATGCATGGGCTCATTATAATGGGGTGCGTGTGTGCGCCTATGCAGACACTGTTCATACGTTCGTGCGCGAGTACGAGCGCGTAGGCACGAAAGTGCGCAGGTGCATATGTGCGCATGTACATGCATATATATGTGTACAGGTTCATATGAGTGTAGGCGAGTTCAAATTCATGTGCGGATACATGGGTATGTATGCTCCTGTTTGTGTACGTAAGGCTACAAGCTTCCATATAGCTTTGTGATAGAGTACATTATGCATGGGTATGTTCCGTGCTTGTACATGAGGGTATACATGGGTTTAAAGGTGTATATATGCAAATTTGTACATATGTTGTATATATTCATGTATGAATGTGTACATATACATGTTTATATAAGCATGTATATATGTGTATGTGTATATAGGTATATATAATGTGCGTGTATATGTGTATGCGTGGGTGAATGTATAGGTAGACATATGTAGGTATTTATATGTGTATATGTATAGGTATACGTATATATGTGTGTGCAAGATGTAGGAAAGTGGATAAATAAATAAGTATATGTAAGTATGTATGTACAATACGCATGTACGTAGTGGTAGTTATATGTAAAGCAAGTACAGATGTATACACATATATACAGGGGAGGCACTAGTGTATGCTGCAAATGTATGTGCTCATATACGGATGCGTCAGCACATGCAGGGATAGATATATGCGTATGTACAGTGATATGTAGGTTTGCGAGGTATGCATAAAGGGGTGTTTACATATACACCGGTGAGTATACACTCATGTATACCCACTCACTTATTAATAACATATAACAAGCGCATAAAGGGACAGGTGATGTGAACATATGACTAGGTCAGACTATGATGGACATGTATGTAGTTATGTATAACGTAGGAATAAGTATCAATATCCATAAGCATAGATACAAGAATAAAGGTGTATGCTTGCATATGCATATGCGTGGGAATGAGCATATGCGTAGTACTTAGAGCATGTGCGGGAATAAATATGTCAGCATCAGGTGCACATACGCACAAGTGAAGTTAATAAATAAAATAAAATAAAATATATATGCACTTCTGATATTTAAGCCCAGCTCACGGGAGTAGTGAGCAGGCCGTGCATTGCCGCTCCTAAGTCCACACCAGGTAGGACCAAACCTGCTGGGGGGATTTATCAATGGCATTCCGGCTAAATTACTCCCCTCCCACCAAG
>NC_091583.1:4972473-4974973 GCF_042767895.1 Penaeus vannamei | reverse complement strand
AATTTTCTCAAACTAGAGTGCATGGAGATGGCTTCCTGTAAGTGCTGCGGGAATAACTTTCTTCGTGCGAAGAAACTTTTTTCTCTTTTGCTCAGGAGATGACTCTGTAAAAGCTTTAAAAAAGAAGAAAAAGACAAAGAAATAAAATGAATTAAACTGTCTTGGAAGTGTAAAAGAAAAGTTACGGCCTTTTTGCTTGGACATTATGTGACGGAGACTCGGTAAAAAGACAGCTATTACAATAAAGGGGAACAGAACTCGGTATGGTTGTGTGCGCGCGTGTGCGTATACATATATGTATATATGCATGTTTGTAAGTATATATATATATATATATATATATATATATATATATATATATACATATATATATGTATATATATATATATATATATATATATATATATATATATATATATATATATATATGTATGTATATGTATATATATGCATGTTTGTAAGTATATATATATATATATACATATATATATATATATATATATATATATATATATATATATATATATGCATATATATATACATATATATGTATATGTGTATATATATATGTATATATATATATATATACATATATATATATATATATACATATATATACATATATATATATATATATAACATATGTTTATATGCATGTTTGTAAGTATATACATATATATATATATATATATATATATATATATATATATATATATATATATACTATATATATATATACATATATATGTATATATATATGTATATATATATATGTATATATATAATATATATATATAATATATATAATATATAATATATATATATATGTATATATATATATATATACATACATACATATACATATATATATATATATATATATATATATATATATATATATATATATATATATATATATATATATATATATATATATATATATTGTATATATATATATGCATATATTTATATATATATATATATATATATATATATATATATATATATGCATATATATATATATATATATATATATATATATATATATATATATATATATATATATATATATATATATATACATTTCTCAGGGCTTGTTAGGAAGGACGAAGGTCATTTACTAAGAAATGGCCTTCTACCTCCTCTGCAAGACTTCTAATAATCTGCTCCTTGTCACTTCTCAACAGTGACTGAGTTCTGCACACCTGAGAACAATGCAAATCCCAATCCCGTCAGACAAGCCGCATGACAAGTATCTGTGGCATCCAGTGTCTCCTGCGAGATAAAATTCTGTCTTGCTCTCAGGCCACAGCCAATCTATGATCCGTACTACAGAATTTGGTACTCCTATACACCCTGCAGTTCTGGAGGATCCTCCAACGAGTGCTAAGAAGTATGTGGACGATCTCCTTGGCTGCATTACTTGAATCACTGTACCACATTCAACGATGTGGGTCTGAGCGCTGGTACTAGTAGCCAGAAATCCTCAATTTATAGAACCTTGCGAAGTCCTGGAAAAAGAGACTATTCTCACTACCGGGATCAGCTCCCGAACCAATGGGACCGACAGACATCTCATAGCCAGCTCGATCACAGCCAGATACTGCATTAAAGTCACCCAGAACAATACAATCATCTCGCCAGGGACAAGTGTCCGACACAGATGCAAGTTTGGCGTAAAACAAACATCGGTAGGAATGTACACAGCAATAAGAGACATGAAGTCAAATGCTAGCTACAGCCTCAACACCATTATACATTCATTGTCTAGAGTAACCTTTACTACCGAGAGCCAGAGTCTGCTGGAGATGGCTATGGCTACCCCCTGGTGATGGTGACCGCCGCTGAGGCCTGACCGGTAATAGGTGTAGTCACCTACACTGATCATGTCGCTGCAAGGTCTTCTGACCTCCAAGAAAGCAGCCACCTTATATCTCAGCTTAAATTCTCAGTGTATATACACACACACACTTTTGGTAAGGTGTCCCATAGTAGACTACTGTAGAAATTAGAGCACCTAGTTGGAGTGAAAGGCAAACTAATCGCATGGATGAAAGACAGATATGCCCAGTAATTTGAGGGAAGCATTCTTCATGGTAACAAGTAACCAGCGTAGTGCCTCAAAGATCTGTGTTGGTGCCGCTTTTGTTTAGTTTTTTAGTCAATTGTTTAGAGGCTAACATAAGCCTAGGGAGTTATCTGAAAACAAAAAAAGACACAAAAAAGGATAACAGACAACATTTCATTCCAACTGAGATCTTATTCCCATGGAGTTCTAGATGGAAAATGGATTCAACACCAATAAATGCAACCTAGTCACGTTTGGAGAAAGTAGAGCTCGCCGAATATTCCAATATAAATTAGGAGACGCAATATTAAAGCATAACTGACAGGGAAAAATATTTTCAGGTTATTATAAATAGAAACCTAAGCTCAACTGATCATAAAAATGAATAGGTGCACAAATTCCTAAGACTTACTGCAAACATGAAAAGGGCAT
>NC_091583.1:4967473-4969973 GCF_042767895.1 Penaeus vannamei | reverse complement strand
CTCTCACGCATCCTCACTCCCTAATTCTCACATACCTGAGATTTTCCTTACTCTCCTCGCCCAAGTTTCCTAAGTCCTCCCCTTCCTTCCCGTCTTTCCTTGATCTTTTCCTACATGTCCAAACGATGACCCACCACTGCCGTTTAACTCTACACACTTACATACATACCTGCACATACACTCGGGGGATGACATCTAAATGGCTCATAGTATGATACCAGCATGCCTTCTGTTAGCTTTATTGTTCCTTATTTTATGAATTTACTAGTTTTATTGTTTGTTCTGTTCGCTTTTTTTTTCTTTTTTTTTTTTTGCTCTTATTAGCACCACTTAGGCTTGCACTGCTTTATATAGCACACCGTTTACGCCTTATGCAGTTTTTTGCTCTAGATGTTTTATTTTGTATGTCACTTTTTTTTAATTGATTTTGTATGGGTTGTCAGCTGCATAATCTTAGATTTTCACATAAGTATTTTTTATCGGATCTTTTAATTTTATTATTTTAATTACTAGCAGGCATCCCCTTTGTTTACATTTGTTTTCGTTGGGCGTTTCCTTAGGCCTTCATGGCGACCGCTTTTGTTTCTAATTTTATTTATGCAGCTGGCTTCCTCCCACATTTTAATGTTTTCTATTTTATATTTGTCATTTTATGCCCACTTCACGCGAGACTTTTGATTCACTTTTGCTTTTATTTTATTTCTTAAAAGTCTAGTTTAGTCCATGCACCTTTTTATTCTGTTGTTTATCATTTTGATTTTATTATGTATCTTATGTGGTTAGTTGTTTTATTTTTGTTACTGATATTTCTTTTATGACTGCTTTTCATTTGTTTTAGTAATTTACTTTTATTAAACACTTTGATTTTCTCGGGTGAATTAAATCTGAAACTGTATGCCCTGAATGTGGGGTTCCAACCCCGTCCTTTTACAAAATAAAGAGTGTCAGCCGGACTTTTGGTGTGGTCACTACCCTTTCCTGAGAGTCATCCTGGAGTACCCCAGCCGGAAGGAAAACACTACAAAGGTGGTAAATGAGCCTTCCCACATGTTTTACTTGTCACAGTTAGTAGCTGGGACGTACATAATCTGTATTTACTCAAGAATGAGTCTTTAATGAACCTTTTCTGCCACTAAATTAACTTTAACCTGATACCAAATAATGATTTTTTTTTTTTTTTCTGTCACAGTTTTAACCTCACTTGAATGTTCACATATGATTATTTTTGCCAATAACATTTTCAGTATTTCATTATGGCATGAGATTTATGATTATTAGAAATCACATCTCTGGTTTGATACTGTGTGTCCTTTTCTTATTGGCCAATGCAAATCCATACACCAGTACCCAACTTGTCGGGGAATACAGCATATTTTTGGAGGGACCGAACGGGGCTCAGTTCTTGCCCCTAAGCCGCCTATCGGGGTTCCTCTGGTTCACAGAAGTTTCTTAGAAGGTCGGTCAACCAAACAATTAGTATGGCCCAGCAAATCCATATAGCTGTATTCTGATTTTTTCTTATGTTGAATACCCAATTCCATTATCCTATTTTGTTTTAAAACTTAAAAAAAATACTTGAAAGCTTTTAGTGATTTGAAAGCTTTCAACTCCTCTTCCGTGTAGCTACCCGGCGTGTGTAATAGGTAGAGATAAATATCACCAAAACTAACATGGGCCAACCATTTCAGACCAGCCATCAGAGAGAGAGAAAGGATCTGGCAAGCTTTCTGAACCTTTAGAATGCTTAAGTTTTTCATCATGACGTTTTTTAGCAACTAAATTGAGAGATTTGTAGTAGGTTGACATCCTCACAGCTGATTCATCGGCCATTGTTAATCTTTTGCCTACCAGTGTTGTGCGCGTGCGCGAAAAAGCCCTTTTTTTATTAGTTGACCGTCCTTTTATATATATATATATATATATATATATATATATATATATATATATATATATATATGTCATGCCATCTCATGTGCTAATCTGGAAACCGTTAATTAGTGTAACGACAGTTTGCGGGCGTGACGTCAGCGTTGCTTGGGGCAAGGTTGGGGTAGTTGTATTGGTAGGCCTAAGCAAGGTGAGCGCTCTTTTAAGCAGAGGCCGTCACGGTAATTGGGCGGAGTGGTGTGGTAGTCCCGAACTGTGGGCCACAAATATCATGTCGGCTACTGACATTTATAATTTAAACTATAAGAACTGTGGGCTGCTATTCCAAGCTATACTACCGACATTGCATGATGATCAAGCATGAAGATTGAAGATGCTGATCCAGAATCTATGTGCGGTATGAAATGAAATGAAATGCAATGAACATTGAAATATATATAACTCGGTAAATTATGAACAGTGATCAGTGAAGTAGTGAACAATGAAAATGAGTAAATCGTCTGAGCATTATAGCCCTATGAACAGTTAATATTTCCTTGCTTGTTATTTAATTTCGTGTTTATTTAATTTATATATTTGTTCGTCTAGTAAAATAAATACTAAATAATATGAA
>NC_091583.1:4937473-4939973 GCF_042767895.1 Penaeus vannamei | reverse complement strand
GCAAATATACTATCGGAACCAAAATGTAGAGGCAGACAAACATTAACCCTACAACCAAATTTAATACCTAAAGATTATAAAGAAATAGTTTACTCAAATATTGATGGTCTATCTTCGAAGTTGCTTGAACTAGAGACAATAATTGATATGGATAAACCGGATGTAATATGCATCACTGAAACCAAACTGGACCCCTCCACAGGCGATGTAACATTAGGGCTTAAAGACTATAATATTTGGAGAAAAGATAGGGCAGATGGAAATGGAGGGGGGGTAGCAATATTAACAAAGAAAGGAATTATTATAAAGGAGTTAGAAATTAATCAGGACCCCGTAGTGGAAATGAAGGTAACTGAGGTAGAAACAAATGGGGTAAACATAATAATAACCACGGTATACATGCCACCTCAAACATCGGCGTGGTCACTAGAAAATTACCAGAAACTAATTCAAGAGACAATAAAGAGTCTGGAAGAAGTGCTACAACTTTCGGAAACCAATTCAACAGAAATTCTTATTACAGGGGACTTTAATAGCAAAATCGACTGGGAAAGTCTCGATCCTAGAGCACAATCAGATTCTTGGAATGCTAAATTACTAGATGTCATAAATGAGCATTGCCTTTTCCAGAATGTAACAGATCATACCAGGATAAGACGGCTAGATAGGCCGTCTATGCTTGACCTAATATTTACAAAGCATAACGACGATATTAAGGATATCGAATACTGTCCTCCTTTAGGAAAAAGCGACCATGTAGTGATTAAACTAAAATACTGTCTGCTACAGGAAAAACTCATCGTAAGCAAAGAAAGAAAGGAAAAGTACAATTACAAAAGAGGTGATTATAGAAGCCTTAAAGATTTCTTTATTAACATAAACTGGGAAACACTTCTGGATGATGAGAACCTTGATGTTCAGTATGCAAAATTTTGTGAGATCTATAAAATAGGAGTGGAAAAAATCATACCCAAATTCAAAATTGAAGCAAGAAATGGCCAAAAATGGTTCAACGACTAATGCAAGAAAATGAGGGAGAAAAAGCATCTCCTTTGGAAAAGATTCAGAAGGCATAGATCTCAGGCAGCATATGAAAGATATAAAGTAGGAAGAAATGAGTATACCCAAACCATGAGAGAGGCGAAATTAGACTTTGAAAAGGACATAATAAACAAATGCACGAGTCAACCAAAACTCTTCTTTAACTACATAAATAGTAAAACTAAAAGTAGGGATCAAATTAGCGCTATCAAAGACAATAACATTGTATATTCTAAGGAGGAAGAAATGTGTGAAATCCTAAATGAGAAATTTCAGTCAGTGTTTGTTCAGGATCCATGCTTTGATATGGCAAATACCCGTACAGACGTAAAGAACATCGAAAATATCACCCTCAAAAAGAACGAAATAAAAGATCTGCTAAAAGGATTAGACAAGACCAAAGCAGAGGGACCAGATGAAATTTCTAACTGGGTTCTTAGGGAATGTGTCGAAGAGCTGTGTACTCCTTTATTGTTAATATTTCAAAATTCACTAAGACAAGGTAAACTACCAAAAAGTTGGAAATTCGCAAATGTTACACCCTTTTATAAGAGCGGCGACAAACAAAACCCACTAAATTATAGACCAGTTTCATTAACTAGTGTAGTATGCAAACTGCTAGAAAGAATAATTAGAAAACAATGGGTTGAAATGCTTGAAAAATACGAAATGATATCAAATAAACAATTTGGTTTTAGAGTAGGAAGGTCGTGTGTAACAAATCTCCTCTGTTTTTATAATAGAGTATCTGAAATATTACAAGAAAGAGACGGCTGGGTGGATTGTGTGTATTTAGACTTTAAGAAGGCTTTTGATAAGGTGTCTCATAGAAGACTACTATGGAAACTAGAGCACCTAGGTGGAGTGAAAGGTAACCTACTCGCATGGATGAAAGACTTTCTTCATGAAAGACAAATGAGCACAGTAATTAGAGGAAAGCATTCTACATGGCGACGAGTAACCAGCGGAGTGCCTCAAGGATCGGTGTTGGCGCCAATTATGTTTACATAAGCCCAGGTAGTTATCTGAATATGTTTGCAGATGACGCAAAGATACAAAAGAGGGTAACAGACAACGTCTCATGCCAATGCCTCCAAAGTGACATCGAGAACTTATTCACGTGGAGTTGTACATGGAAAATGGAATTCAATACCAATAAATGCCACGTAGTCAGGTTTGGAGAAAGTAGAAATCGCCCACTATTCCAATACAAATTAGGGGACGCAGTATTAGACACAGCTGACAAGGAAAAAGATCTTGGGCTAATCATAAATAGAAACCTAAATCCAAGTGACCATATAAATGAAAAGGTCCACAATATGTTAGGACTGATTGCCAACATGAAGAGGGTATTCGTGCATGTGGACGAAGATATGGTAAAGAAGATTATTAAAGCAATCATAAGACCAAGTCTTGAGTACGGTGCAGTGGTATGGAGTCCACACTTGAAAAAAGATAT
>NC_091583.1:4919973-4929973 GCF_042767895.1 Penaeus vannamei | reverse complement strand
GATAGAACACCAAGCACAGAACACCTTCAAGCACTATTCTGTCATCTAGGGTTACCCACACAACTTTCAGATGTTATTTTCCCTAATCCCGTCTTATATATATATATATATATATATATATATATATATATATATATATATATATATATATATATATATATATATGTATTTGTATATATATATATATATATATATATATATATATATATATATATATATATATATATATATATATATATATATATATGAATGGAAAAACACTCTACCGTGTTGATGCTATGGTAGAAAAACCCACAATGCACATACTATATATATATATATATATATATATATATATATATATATATATATATATATATATATATATATATATATATATATATATATATGCGCACACACACACACACATATATATGCATATATATTATATATGTGTGTGTGTGTGTATATACATACATAGTTGTTTATCTATTTAAAGTTATATATGTACATACACACACGCGTGCGCGCACACACACACACTCATGTATATACGTATATTTAAAAATTACATAAATAAATAAATATATATATATATATATATATATATATATATATATATATATATATATACATATACATATACATGTACACACACACACACACACACACACACACACACACACACACACACACACACATATATATATATATATATATATATATATATATATGTAAGTATATATATGTGTATATACGTATGTATTTATATACATATATATACATATATATACATATATATATATATATATATATATATATATATATATATATATATATATATATATATATATATATATGTGTGTGTGTGTGTGTGTGTGTGTGTGTGTGTGTGCATGTATGTAGATTAGGTAGACACACATGAATAAATACACACACACACAAACACACAACACATGTATAAACAAATTCACGGGCATATGGACTCAATCATTTCCATTCGACGGAACGAAGAACCTCCAAAGTTGCGGCGCGGAATGGCAGCCATTTCGCTCCCCAAACAGCCCTCGGCGGCCGCAGACCAGCCGCTCCGAGCGCGCAAAAAGAAGGGGAATAAGCCGGCGATCCTCCCTGATTAACGCAGTATTCATCACCGTGGTCGCCCCCTCGCTGCGCCCGCGGCCATAATGCCCCGATGATAAGGCCCAATTTTGCTCCCGCGTCGCTTTGTCACCCGAACGAGGTCAGTGTGCGGCACGGGTTGGCGGGATGGGCGGGATGGGCGGGATGGGCGGTCTGTGGGTAAATTCGCGCGGTGGAAGCCCTTTTAGCGTCACGGCAACAAAATGCAAGAACAGTACATTGTCTCTTCCTTGTTATTTAAGACTTAGTGATAACTCGACGTCTTACATTAGAATTTTAGGCTCAACACACTGTACACATTTCAGACAATGTGATGTGTGTGTGTGTGTGTGTGTGTGTGTGTGTTTCTTTCTGTGTGCAAGGGGTGGAGGTATGAGCGCGCCCAGTCTACATGTTGAAATCGCAGCAAAAAAAAACGTGATCTGTACACATAAAGGAAAGTCCAGCTGTGCGTGTATAGTGGACGCCCGTCACGGAGCAAATGAATTTTCAGTTTTGTAAAGAATCTGCCGAATGTATATTGAAATTCCAGACATATCATCTCTCAAGGAATATTCATGACAACAGCATTCCGTTCTTTTGAAGAAAGATTTCTCATGAGAAAAAAAATATAGAGATAAACGGTGAAGCTTGTTATGCTCATGACGTTGCTTAGACGTAATGATGAGGATAAAGATGATGATGATGGTGATAATGATAAGGATAAGAATAATGTGGATGATTTTTATGAACATAAAACAGCAATAATGATATTGCTAATATTGACAAAAGTAAATATCACGAGATGAGAATGGTAACACTGATGACAGTCATAATCATGTTCATGATGATAATGACACTGTTATCATTACATCCACCGAATGGAAAATGAAGTGCATGGTGCCCGCGCTTATTGCTTTGTAATTGGTTTGGCAAAAGGCTGAAGCTGAAGTAAATGACATGTTCCCATGGAAATATATGGGGCCACGTGATAATAATGATAATAATAATTATAATGATAAAAAAGGACAATAATGATGATAATAATAGTAATGATAATAAAAATAGTAAAAACAATAATAATAATATTAAGGATAATGCGAATAATAGTAGCAATAATAATGATAATAATAAATTTGACAATACTACTACTACTACTACAACTACTCCTACTACTAATAATAATGATATAATGATAATGATGACAATGGAAATAGTAATAGTAATAATGATGATGATGATGATGATAATGATAATAACGATTATAGCAGCAATAATAGCAATAATGATAATAATAATAATAATAGAAATGATAGTAATGACTATCATTATATCTAACATAACACAATGATAAGAATAATGATATCAACAATAATAATAGTATTAAAGATAATGGTGGTAATGATAATCATAATAATAGCGATAATAGAAGTAATAATAATAACAACAATAATAATAATAATAATAATAATAATAATTGTAATAATAATAATAATAGTAATATAAATACTAATAGTGATATCAATAATAATTTTAAAATGGTAATAGCAACAATATTATTATTAATAATAGTAATAGTAAAAGTAGTAGTAGTAGTAGTAGTAGTAGTAATAATAATAATAATAATAATAATAATAATAATAATAATAATAATAATAATAATAATAATAATGATAATAATAATAATAATAATAATAATTATAATAATGATAATAATAATAATAATAATAATAATAATAATAATAATAATAATAATAATAATAATAATAGTAATAATGATATTATGATGATGATGATGATGATGGTGATAATAATGATGATAGATATCATTATCATTAATACTATCATAAAGCAACAACAACAAATGCAACAACATAATAGACCTAATAACAATATTGGTAATAACAGGGATAATAAAAACGTTATCGAAAGGAACCGTTATCATTCATTTCACCCTCACTCGTGCAAGCGGTACATTGCAAAAGTCAAAATGCAAGATATGTCATCGCATCTTAAGGGAAAACGGTAATATCGCCATTGCAGTCCGAAAACATTCCGAGAAATCCATAGAATTCGAATTCGCAGAAGTGAATGATTACGTAAAATTTCGCTGCGCTTCATAGAGCCCTTTCACATTTTCGGGAAGTGTTTTGCTTTTGTCCTCCAATATTTTCGGTCCATGATTGTTTATTCCAGATTTTACTTGTGGAAGGTATTTACCAAAATCTGCCAGTTTTTTTTTTTTTTTTTTTTTTTTTTTTTTTTTTTTTTTTTTACTAATTAGCAAAAGCTTTCTTTTATCCCTGTCGCAGGTGAACACACTTTCGTATAGGCTTTCCTAGGAAAATAAACCCCGTGGTTAGCTATTAAACATATATATAGTGCAATATTCATTGGCTATTCATTCATCTTTTTTTTCTTATTATACCCTGAGCAGTCTGTTCAATGACTTTGATATATTCCTAGTACTACACCTAGAGAGAAAAAAATGTACTTGTCCGTTAGTAATAAGAATGAAGACCAGGCGCCTATTATTGATGAGCAATTTTCGTCCACAAATAGCATACATTACCTATGAGGGATTATTGGTGATATCCCAAAAGCTATTCCGTTTGACGGGTTGGCCTTTCTCGCAGCTGATGAAAAGCATACAAAAGGCTACACAAAACGCTCCGGAAATTTATGGCCATGTACAATTACCAGCTACATCCGGTCTGCCAGGGCCTCCATTAAGCGGCGAGATTTACTGGCCGACTGCACCTCGTCCTTCCCTGTTGATATGTTTAACTATCTTTGATCCGCCATTTACTTGCAAGCTTTGTCGTCCTTGTTATCTGCGGTTTAGGATTTTTTATGACATTACTGAATGCTATGCAGGAAGAAAGAGTGGGAACTAGCTTGACAGGATATACGTATAAGTGCATATATTATATGGAATCTGATATTTTTGCAATTATGTGAAATAATGATATCATGTTCCCTTCTCATTTTCCATTTTCGACAATTATTCTCTATACTTCTCCCTCCTTGGACATTGAAAACCACAACGTATGTATCACAGAAAGTGAAATTATGTTTCAACATAAAACCACGAACGTATATCTTCGCATTCACGGTTCCATCTATACGATATTATCGGAACCGTAAAGACCTAGTAATAATTTACGCCCGACAGATATGAGTAGGACGAACGATTTCGTTGTAATATTAATGTGATTTATGTTAATGGAAATGCCTATTGCATCCCTTCTCCGTCTTCGAGACCCCCCACCCCCCACCCCCCCTCCACACACAAAGCGTCAATTCTTCGTGAAAAACTCGATCGAGGCTGCTTGCTGTTCCCAACCAATGACGTCGCTCGCCTGTGCAGCGCCCAGATCAGATTAAGTATTTAAGATGAAACATAGCGACAAGAGAAAGGAAGAATTAGAATATAAATAATAGAACAAGAAGAGAATAACACATTAGGTGGATCTAATATCTAACTGCCAGAGTGACAGATATCGACAGTAACGTGAGCGCTCGGACTGGCAGATCGGGTAAATGAATCCTGTGACGCGCCAGGAATTGCACGCAAGATGGATTCCATGAGAAAGATGGCAGCGCGTTGAGCGAGGGATGATGAGGACGGCGATGGGGATCAGCAAAATCAATGTGAACATTACAAAAATAATGGAAATTAAGGTAAACTTAATAATATATTACTAGTGCTACTGCTAATAATAATTCTAATAATGATAAAGATGGTGATAATGACCATGATAATGATAATTATGATAATTACAGTGATATTCGTAGAAAATGATAAACTAAAAAATAACGATAAAGATATATGTAAAAGATAAAGATAAAGGTAAGAATAGCAACAAAAAATGAATGAGAAAGGTAAATGTTTCGAATACCCATTCGTCACGGACCACGCCAGTAACGATTGATTCCGCCCCCTCACTCCTAATGAATATACATGGGTTTTTGATGTGTGGAAACAGGCCGTATCCAGCAATCTCAGTCGAGGCGCAAAGGAAGGCAAACAACCTCCATGTACACACGACACGATGGGGTCTGAGGGACTAACCTTGTGCCGGCGGCTCTTCGTGTTCTTGCACCTGCCACGGGCCCGCTCCCTGTGCGCTAAACCACGGGCACTTCGTAGCTCAAGGAGAGCCTCATGACTTCCGTACTTGTCTTGCAATAAGTGGTAGGGCGACCGCGAGCACCACTTCCACAGTACCCTCTCGGCGGGTCACGCCTTTTCAGGGATACATACCTGTACATCAGTGGTTCTTAATTTTTTCAGTCACGGAGTACTCGCATCAACACTACGTGTAATATGCATATTGTACTTAAATTATTTACATACAATTGTCTCTTACATATGATACATAAAATATAATTAAGCTTTAAAGTTGAATGGAAAGGAAAAAAACACTAATACGAATATAAATTTTCACCTGATCCTCTCGGACCCCCTAAAGCCCAAGGTTTAGAACCCCTGCTGTGAAGAATATCCAGCAAGACTGGCCGAGTAAGGCTGTGCCTTCCTGTCCGAGCTCCTCCTTGAACCTATGTCATCACAGGGTATAACTGCTTCGACCCCTGTCTACCCCTTTCTCCCTCCTTGAGAAAGCCCAGCCCACTCACCCTGCGTCGAGCCAAGCCACGGCAGTTTGAACGTGATACGCCAGTGGGCGGAGCAAAAGACCTAGCCTTGAGAGTAGCTGTCCCATAGAGAGGAATGTGTCCTCGACCCTGGGAGGCAGACAGGCATGGTGACGCAGATAAATAGGGTGTTGTCTCACAGTCAGCACTACCCATCCTGTCTCGTTGATAATAGTCCTACTGTTAGGTCCACTTAGTAGATAGTACTGTGCAGGGTACATGTGCCATCTAATGTCGGACACTATTTTTCTTTCCAAAGTTTTCTGTACTCTCCTTCCATTCCTACATTCACCATGATGTCGCGACCTATGCTTTCGGATAGTGTTTGCTAGCATGTATGTGGATGTTGTATTTTATGTCGGGAGCGCAGTCCCCTATACAATAA
The DNA here is from genome assembly GCF_042767895.1 of Penaeus vannamei. Lineage (NCBI taxonomy): Eukaryota > Metazoa > Arthropoda > Malacostraca > Decapoda > Penaeidae > Penaeus > Penaeus vannamei. The sequence continues at coordinate 4,923,828 of NC_091583.1, read as the reverse complement.
CACATAGTACACCTCATGATCTCCTAGGTAGACGTGTACCCCTAATTATGATAGCTGCTGTGCTTCACCCTGCCCTGTAAACGCGAGGAGCGCTGGTCTTCCTTGGCTTGGTCAGGGGCATAACCCCGTGCAGTGGATGATTTGCTGATCATATATTTAAGTCTTACAACTCAGCTTCCTTTGCATTTTAGATGATGATGATGATACCTATACTAAATGTTGATAATGGCAATGATAAAATTATAATGATAATATTAATACGGTTTTACGTCACGAACTCCCTCGCAAGGAATCAAAATGGTTCTTTTTCGAGGTTGCAATCTCGAATGGATGTCATTCTATTTAATCTCGGATGCTTGGGCAGGATTCAAACCCATGATCGCGAATGATAGTATTAAAAGTAATTATGACAATAATAGTGATGATGGTAATGATGATAATAAATAATAATTATGACAATAATAACAATAATGATAATGATGATAATAATGATAATAACAGGACGGATGGCGGACGGTGTATGCCTTGTCCAGGGAAGGCGAAACAAACATCGCTTCCGAAAAAGAGGAAAAGGTAAAAAAGAGAGAACGGATTTAATAAAGAAAAGAAAGAAACGACAGCCGGAGTCGCCCCGAATAAAGACTGACCCGATTGCAGACTTGTTGTGTAGTGTTGCAATTTCCCATTTTCGCCTGCGGGAGTGGATGCATCCCTCGCAATATGAAGAAATGCCCCGGCCGATATTTTCCGCTTCCGTTTTTCCCCTTCACGCTTTTTCCCGAATAACCTTAGAAATGAACAATTGAAAGGGGAAAAGAGAATTGACAAGAAAATGTAAATAAAATATAAAATGAAATTTTAAAAAAAGAGATGAATACTCCCTCCCCCCCCCCCAAAAAAAAAGTGTGTACATACAAAAAAAAAACAATGAACACATATATGAATAAAAATATAGTAAAGCAGGGTTTCCCGGTTTGTTTTAGGAAACAATAAGTGTTGGATTTAGTTTTTAAATACACGACAAGCGGTTTAATCCTTACTTCACATTTCGTCCATTACGAGGACTTTGGGGTTGCGGTGAATATCATTTAAACAGACGTGAATAAAGTGTTTCAACTAAAATAGATAAGTAACGGCGGGAATTTCTATAATGTCAGCGGGGAAAGCAATGGAGGTTTCAGAGAAGGAAAGCTCTATAATCCCTTTTGCAATACCTTAATCCAACGCTCTTCTCAACCTGGAAGCGTTACCAACACTTTCGACCGAGCTTCAGGCAGGCGCAGTACTGCCAGCAGGCGAGAGCAAAGGAGAAACAGGCGAATGTTGCAGGTGCTTATCGTCATGCAACCAATGGCAGGCACCTCGTACGAAAGGAAAAAGAAATTACCATTTTATTTTCCTTATTTCATTTATCATTTATCATTCATAATGTTAATACATACATATATACATACACACACACACACACACACACACATATATATATATATATATATATATATATATATATATATATATATATATATATATATATATATATATATATATTATATATATTATATATATATTATATATATATATATAATATATATATATATATATATATATATATATATATATATATATATATATATATATATATGTGTATGTGTGTGTGTGTGTGTGTGTGTGTGTGTGTCGGAGGTAAATCCATGACTTACAATTACACACTGTTGGCAGAAGCACTTCTTATATAACCTCTATTATTATTACCATTACTGAAGGTCCATCGGATTTTCTGTATGCATTCTAGAAAGTAATTCATTACCCGGTTTCACCTCCTTCGGTAGGCCGCCGCCAGTAACCCTTTTTATAGCCAAATGGTATGGGCTAATAATTAACCTTTTCACTCTTATGTAAATTACCGCAATAGATAATTGGCATGTTCTGGGTCAACAAATACTGGATTCAGTGTCACTTCTAAAGCAATGACAGGACCTTCTGGCTTTAAATCATGTGGTTACTTATTAAATGATAAGGCTGTATTGCTATTTCTGTCCTGTACACTTTACAATTTTTCCAATTTTCAATCTACCCTCCTACCGATTTTATCTCCGGCTTGAACACACAAACACTATTTACTCACTGATACCTTGAGATACACTTCCTCACACCTTCCTACACAGGTCTTGCCATGTCTACGCCCAATCTTTATGAATAATTGCTGAAAATACGTATATAAGAAACCATCATTCACCTTATAACTAAAAATTTATCCTAAGACAAGAAAAGTAATGGCAGACAGGTAGATCTTGCAGCGCCAAACACCCAGATAAGCGAAACTCTCGTTAGATGATCTTTAAACACAACCCCTACTATTCCTACAATCATATGTGATACACATTATTACTCAAGATGTCTGAATTCATAGTCTTATACAATTCAGTGTAGGGTATACCCAAAGGAGTATAATCTAAAGCACCACTGGTATGTCCATGGTTAACTTGTCTTATATCATTTTGAAGAAATTACTATATTTCAGCAAGGAGCTTTAGAGAGGTTCCATCAAACCCTTTAATGCACTTTGACAAAATTTTGCAATGAAGTTGACAAAGAGTGGGATGAAAGTGGTCCGTTTATGTTATATGCTGTGCGAACTGCTAAAAACGAAAGTTTAGCTTATTCCCCAAGTGAGCTTTTGTTTGGCTATCAGATTAGAGGACCTTTAGAGATTCTTTTTGAAAGTTTGTTAAATGAATACGAGGCGGACAATTTAAGTTTATATGTGGAAAATATGATTGAAAGAATCCATAAAGTGAGAGACTGCAATTTCAAATATGGAAAAGGCACAAAGTAAGATGAAAGATAATTTTGATAAAAGGGCAATAAAGAGAAATCAGTACTGGTTACGCGCGACAAGTGAAACTAAAGTAAATTCAAGCAAGATAAAATAATATACAAATCTTACGTCCATGATCCACTGACAACTTGCAAACATTCAAATCAAAACTAACTAGACTTTGTTCACGCCAAAGTGGCAATTACTAATGCCTTTAAAATTAACTAGTTTTCCTTTATCCCAGATAATTAAGAAGTCATTCACTTTTACACAAATAGGTCCCAATAGACTCTATAAGCACTTATGCAAAAGAACGAAAATGTACTCAACGTGACCAAAGAAAATGGTTAATTCACCTCAGACTTAAGTATATCATACTCTATGATATTCCTTAACATATTACATAATAACTGCATGACCACAGTGTTTACTCCTAAAACTAGCATTAATTGATAAGTCAAACAACATTACCTGAACACCCAGGTGACAAGCGAAGCTCTGGTTCGCTTTGTCTCACAGCAGTTCGCTTTGTCTCCCCTCGACCAGTACAACCTAAAAACTACGTTCCCTGTTAGCGCCTTTGTTCTCTTTCCTGTTGCATTTAACACAAAAGTAATTTAAAACATTATATCATGCATAATAAATGGTAACTGATGAATTCATGTATCAATAAAGAGTCTGTTACACTATTCTCAAATATTTAAGGAGCTCTGATTTTATTACGAGGAGTTTTCATGTAATCACATGATTTCACCGCCAAATTCAAAGTATCAAACTTCCCATTTAAGATTAGGAATTACTCAAACTGTCTTAATAAGAGTTTATAAGATCTCTATACTCTTTTACATTGACTCCTTTATTCATATATATTTTAATCATATTTCTACGACATATTTAGCATCACATTATACAACGGAAAATCACTGCCTTTACCTCGGTCGTACATCTGCAGGAACTTGTGTACCCAGTATTTTGATGGTACTCTAGATTTACAGATTTCTTTTTTAGGTCTAATCCTAGTATTTCAGATTTTCTTC